>NC_081550.1:18829956-18834595 GCF_901000735.1 Corylus avellana | reverse complement strand
TTCAACCAATTGGTGGGACAGATTCCATTCATCAAGCAATTTGCTACATTTTCAAAATATTCCTTCAATGGAAACGAAAGATTATGTGGTTTCCCTTTGAAATCACAGTGCTCGCATGAGGAGCCACGGTTGTCACCTCCAACATATGAAGAACCTCATTCGAATTCTGGGACTGTGATTGAGTGGAATTATATAAGCGCTGAACTGGGATTTGTTTTTGGCTTCGGAATTATAATTGGGCCTCTTATGTTTTGGAAGAAGTGGAGGATATGGTGCTATAAACATGTTGATGACATTGGTTTTAGGATCTTCCCTCAACTGTATCTCCGAAAAGAACATCGTCGAAGACAAGCATTCCGCAATCAGGAGCTAAGGCACTAGTTTCAGTTTCGAGGCGCAACACCTCCAGGTTTGTCATTACAAACTCTTTCTTTTTTAGTTTCAATATAAATCAAAATGAAAAATAGATCCACATGATTGGATGCTGGCGTTTTCTTTAAGGTATGACTCCAATGGCAAATGTAACTTTACAAAGCATTCGTGCTATGTATCTCTACATGGCAACACCAGCAGAATTCTGCTGGTGTGGTTTTGATTGTATTACTGCTGTCTTGTATAGCTGTATAGATTTGGTGTCTGGATAGATTTTACTCATTTGGTGTCTGTATTGGGATTTGTTGGCAGCTGGGGTTCAAGCATATTTTCTTCTGGAGTTCAATTGCAGAGATATGTTCTCCAAGTTGACTCTGAAGGAAGTTTGCAGAAGTCTGCAAGGCCTCTCTGGTGGCTGTAATGCTCAGTTGCTGTTATACACATTTATGTGTGATGGGCACTTAATAATTCAAAATACTTTTGTCATGTTTTGAATCAAATAATTACCCCGAGTACCTCTCAATAGACATGTATCTCGTTGAATTCTAATTATTTTTCCCTATTTATTGCTTTATTTTATTGCTGCTTAGTGCTTGTGCTTGAAAAGCCTGTCACACTGATTCCTACTCAATAAATAAATATATCTTACGGGCTCAGTGCTAATCCAGAGCTTGATGACTTTAGTGGCACAATTCCCCAGTGCTTGATTAAGATGAGTGAGAGTCTTCAGGTGTTGAGTATAAGCAGAAACAATCTCAGTGGTACAATTCCTGATACATTCTCTAAAATTGCCTAATTTCTGTAAAATTGGGATAGCCGCCTCTTAAGTGAAATATCAAACATGAGTGGACATGAGTTGCTCATCTGTCCATGTAATCAGACAAAAAAGAGGTTGGGCAATAAATATAACAGTGACGATAAATAAAGGCTACCACTTGCACGCCAGAAATAACTACCCTCTTCGTCAATTGAGTTAATTTCATGGTGGTTGGCGTTTAAGGCAATGTTCCATTTCCTCATTTTTCTTCTTTCTTCTTCCTCTTCGTCTTTTTCTTCTTATTCCCATACAACAACGTATCATCCTGATGACGTCTTTAATCCTTTGGTCAGAATCAGTACTGACCAGGTCAACTGAAGTTGTTGGCTTCTGAGCCAATGTCATCACCTTTGCTGGGAACGTAGGACCTATGCTTCAAAAACGTATGGCCAGGAGCTAACTCTGCCTCACCCTCATGTGTGTGTGTATATATATATATATGATTCATTAGCATGGGCTATCAGACATGGAGTCACTGACTTCTTCTTCTTCCACACTTTCAGAGCCACAGGCCAAAAGCCATGAAAACTCCCTTCTTTAATTCATGGCTCTTCTTGGTGCCCAGGTGCACTCTTTTCCTCAACTTCTCTACTGTCTTTGTGGTGTCCGGCCAATGTATGGGCAATCAGCAGTCCTTGTTGCTCCAATTTAAGCACTGATTATAGTTATGAGGGGCAACATCTCCAGGATTGTCATGATAAATTCTTGCTTTTTTAGTTTCAATATAAATCAAAATGACAAAATGGATGTACTTGGATGCCAGCGTTTTCTTAAGGTATGACCCCAGTGGAAAATGTAACTTTACATGGCAACCCAAATGAGGAATGCCGACATTGCAAGCATCTTATTTGCAGAAATGCATGTGGGCTTCCATAGGAATCCAAGATGCCTTGAATCAAATGGCCTCCTATGACCATTTGTTTTCAACTCTGTGTCTCGAGTCTATTCACAATTCATTATGTATCTTTAATTAGTAATTCGTTCCAGTGACTTTGATGCAGCTAGGGGAAATGTTCTTGTAGATTCATTGAAATTTGTACAATGTTTTGAGTGCAAACTTTATGAATCTTCCAATCCCTTCTATGTATGTGTTTCTACTTTGGTAGTGTGTTTGAACTTCTCTTTTGCTTAAAAATGCAAAAAAAAAATTAAAAGTGCAATAGCTGTATTTAATTTTTACACATTATGCACATTATTCTAATCCCCATAAGATCTGTTGTTCTTACCCCTGTGTAATTATATTGGCATATGTAACCTTTTAGCTAAAACATGCGTTTAGCATTGTCCTTTTAGGCATTTTTGAAAGTAGCCTTTGTAGGATTGATTAGGTGAATATAGTTTTGTAGCGCGAATCTTTCCGTTGATACCAAGTTTGTGTATCTTTCGAAAACCTAAAGGCAGTGAGTGCTAGTGAATTAGATTTGTTAAACGTCCAATTGTTTGAGATGAATTCAGTTTTTGGAAAGATAAATCAATAATGGTTTAGTAAGCAGATCATTTGGGGCTAGAATATTTTGTCTAGAAGTATGGAAATGGAAAAGAATTTTATCTACTCTCCTAACTTTAGATTGTGCTCTATGATTGCTCACCATCTGTTGTGCTCACAACCTCTTTTCCATAGGGACAATGGTTAGTTTCAAAAGTTATCTCAATGTGCAACTCATATATTTGAATTTAAAGAAGATCTACAGTGGCTTTGAAGCCAAATGAATGATATAAGTTAGAAATGTTTTTTCACTTAATAAATCTGCAGACCCTATATATGTTTTAGACCTCCTGTTGCAGAAGTCATTTTTCTGCAGGAGAAAGGCTTTGTGAAACGACTAGAGAATCTGTAGGGCTAGATATTAGACTTATCAACTTCTATAACGATGAAGAAATCTTCCCCAAGTGCTAGTGTGTGAAATTTGTCCAAACACTTTTAATAGAAGAGCAGATTCAGAGAGGCATAGGTGAAAATGACTTTTGACTGAAAGGACTAAACTCCATTACTTGCATATCTTTGAAGGGTATTAAAATGATCAATAATTGAATATTGTTTTCTCTTAGATGGTATTGGAAGTGGTCTTGGATGGCATTATAATGTGTTTGAGTTGAAATTCATCTTCATTTTGCTATTATTTAGTTAAGTAGTGTAAAGTAACTTTTGATCGATACTGACTTGCACCAATATACACCTCAGTTGCAGATATATGTTGCTCCAAGAGCTTACTTTGGAGGAAGTTTGCTGAAGTGGCAGTTATGCTTATTTGCTGATATACACGCTTCATAATTCACAGTACTTTTGTGTTGCTGTTAATCAAGATGATTACCAGTATACCTCTTCATATATAGACATGAACCTCTTTTAATTCTAATTATTTTTCCTATTTTAGTGCTTTATTTTAGTGTTGCTTGTCCTTGGAAAGCATATGAGGATGAATCATATGCTTTATTCCTATGTATGACAGTATGAATGAAAATGGTTTCTGGCTCCACTAATCTTGTTCTCTTTATTTAGTTTGAATCGATCAGACCATTGGATTGAGAAACTATTGCATATGGGGCTATTTAGTTTTAGATGAATCTCCTCAAAAGAAAAAAAAAAAAAAAAAAAAAAAAACCCTTGTTCATCAGGAAAACAAAGACATAACCTAACTGACGGCAGCTAATACAGCCTCTTAAGAATTTCAAACACCTAATTATCAAATGATCACAGTTGGCTCATCAAACATTGTATATAGAAGGAATTCATGTCTTTTTCCCCTGTTTTTTTTGTTTTTTTTTTTCCTCCAAGCAGTTTTCTATGTCTTTCTACAATGATATGCAATGGACTCTCAAAATATGATATAATGCGATTTCACACTTCTTTTTTCTTTTTTTTTTTTTTTTTTTTTATCCTCCAAGCAGCTCAAAAGTGTTTCTATGTCTTTCTACTGTCGACTTCTTCATCCCCCAACATCTAAAGCTGCAGCTAACTGAACTGGACCCATCTGTTGCTGTCTTAATTAGATGGACAAAACTCGTTTCTCTGTCTTATTTATTTCTTAGATGAGTTGGAATTTTGTAAGTCTTCGTTCCAAGTTTATCTGGTCAATGGCTTTGGTAGCGGGCGTTGATGCCATTAATGTTTATGGAAGGAAATAGGATTCTTTGGTAGCGTTGATGACATATCTACCATGTTTTCCTCGTCAATGCTTCCGGCCGGCAACATTATTCACTCTTTTTCCCATACTTAAACAAAGGGAGCCATATTTTCAGCTTACTTTCAGTTTGTGAGATGTTGAACATGGGCGGCCATGAGCTGCTCATCTCTACATTTATTCAGACAAAAAAATAAATAAAAAAAATGGTGGGCAATAAAGGCTATACCACTTGCACGCCAGAAATATCTAATTACTGACCTCTTTGTTAATTGAATTAACAATCTTCACCATTATTGACTTTTCTTGCAACGGTTTGCATGGTCCT
>NC_081550.1:18822519-18829628 GCF_901000735.1 Corylus avellana | reverse complement strand
AATCCTAGCCATGTCCGGACCTCAGATCTACCATGTCCGGACACGGCAGTCTTATGTTGTGTATTTTTCTATTTAAGCTACGTGAGTTTGCCATTGTAACCTACGTATTTTTGGAGAGCAAAATCAGAGAGCTTAGAGAGAGATATTGTTCTAGATTATTTGAGAATGGATTAAATACGTGAAGCCAATCGGAGTTCCGGTGAAAGGAAATCTTATAGAAGAATTGTGTCAGATGTTCTGGAAAGGGCTACTGCGGTAGAAGTCAAGTGGGTCGCTTGTCGTGTACAAGGAAGAGTAAATTGCAAAGGTTTTGTAATTCTTCTTGTATTCCTTATTCTTCTTATAGGGGATTGATTTCCTGGGTTTGGCTGCCCCGGAGAGGTTTTACATTTAGAGAGTTCTCTAAATGGTTTCCTCTTCGTAACCAAATATCTGTGTTCTTGATTTTCATTACATATCTGTATTTGGTTGATTATTGATTGTTAGGTCATATCTTATTCCGCTTAATATTTGTGAATCACCTAGACATTTGAATAGGTGTCGTTTGGAGTCGTTTTAGAATTTTCAATTGGTATCAGAGCGGGTTCACTCTGTCAAAGGATTAAATTCCTGAGTGTGATCCTATATACTTTCTAGATGTCTCAAACTCTTGATTGTTTTGAAGCTATTATGTCTTCTGATAAACAGTATTATTCTGATTATGATTCTGATAATGAAATTGATCTTCAGGAGACTTATAATTTGTTGTTTGTGAAATTCTCTGAGCTACAAGTTATTAATTCCAAGAATCTAAAGAAACTCAGAGAGGCTAAACATGATAAAGATGAGCTAATTGGTGAATTGAGTGATTCTCTTGATTTGTGTAAAACATTGAAATCTGAAAATCATGATCTTGCTAATAAAGTTGAGTCATTAGAGAATGAATTAAAGGAGTCCAAAACTCTATTGGAAAAATTCTCTAAAGATAATCTTGAAAAAATTTTGCATACCCAAAAATCTACTTGTGATAAACCTGGGATTGATTTTGACAAGATTATTGCTCCTTCCTCTAACCTTGCTTCTTCTTCCAAGAAAGTTTTTGTTGAAACAGAAAACTTGGAAGAGTCATTGGATAAAGATAAGCTAGTTGCTGTTCACTCTTCAAGAAGAAGAGGAAAAGAAGTCTTAAAGAAAAAGAAGAAAACAACCACTGCGACTTCAAGAGATAAGAGGGGAAAGAAAGGTAAGTACCATTGTGCTGAGAACTTTTTACCTAGAAGCAATTCCAACATTGTTTACCTTGCAAGGAACCAACCTTCTCAAAGGTTCATTCCTACATGCCACCATTGTGGGATTATTGGTCATATTAGACCAAATTGTTCTAAGTTGAAATTCCAAAGACCTTGGAATAAAAAGGCTGCTCCTAAGAAAGAAAAAGGTGGTGTAGAGTCATATTTGTCTAGATCTAAGTATATGTATATCCCTCCTCATATGAGACAAGCTTGTCCGAAATTTGTCCATACCTGCCATCATTGTGGCAAAGTTGGTCATATTCGACCTAACTATTTTAAGTTGAGACCTCGTGAGCATAAGAGTGAGAATTCATATTCTAGGAAAGGTTTTGAGGGGCTATGCATAATGATGAAAGGAGTGTTATCTAGGTTAGATGAGTTTGACAAGAGTCACAAATCTGTACCTAGGGTTAAGAAGGTTTGGGTTAGGAAGGTCGATACCATTCACCCATTGAGGGGGAGTGGTAGTGATCTCACCTAAATTTAGGTGAGTAAATAACATGTCTAGGAATTGTTGTTTTGCTTATTTTTGAAAATCCTAGAGCATGTTGTTTTTCTTTGCTTTGCATTTTTTTTTGTTTTTCGCTTTCTAGTTTATGCATTGCATTTTTGTTTGTTGTGCATTTGTTCTCGTTCATGTGCATTTCTTTTGTGAAAAATTTCAAAAAGACAAAAATATGTTACTTTGATTGTTTTCTTTTCTTTCTTTTGTCTTATGCACCTAGATAGTCCATTAATTTCTCATGTTGCTTTTTATGGATTTAATTCCTTGCGTCTTGGAATGTTCTTAATATGCATGAGATGAAAATTTGTGTCAATGAACTTGTGTTTGTGGTTACCTAAAGCCTGAGCTTATGTGGTACATTTTGCCTATGCTTTATCTATTGTGCACAATTAAGCTTAAATTGAGGTTCTGTTTCACTTTAGTTGTGAGGTCTGTTAGGTAACCATATGAGGTTTTTGACTAGTCATATTTTTCAAATTGACCATATGCTAGTTGAACCTAGGGCTTAAAAATTCCTGCTTTCTCTTTTGTAATAAGCACCAAAAGTTTAAGGACACTTTCTCAAAGAGAAAAATAAACAAGATAGTGAAACAAATAAAATCAAAAGATCATATTCCAAAAGGAATTTATTTCACTGTGTCAAACTTATGCAAAATGTATTACAAAGAGAAATGTATAGGATGAGAGTGGCTAGGTCCTAGTATGATAAGGTTTGACTTTTGATTTGATATACTTGTCAAAACCTCATGGTGGTGAAACTTTCTCTTCATTTTGTAAGTTGAAAATTTTTCTCTTTGGATGGCTTACACACACACTACACAAGCATGGGTTGAATGAAACATTTTTCTTTGCTTGGGTTAGGCAATATGAGTTTCTTGCCATTTCTAGTCTCATGTATATTTTGCATATTTGGAGCATGTTTGGGATATTCGTTGTGCAACACATGAGTCATTGATGTGTGTATCATGTGTGTTCATTTGACTTTTGAGGGGGAGAAACATGTTTTGTTTTGTTTTGTTTTGTTTTTTTTTTGTGCTTCTTGTTGATTATTGAATCATATGTTGAGGGGGAGTTTTTAGTGATGTGTGTTCATGATCTTGCATTCTACGTCATTTTTTTTATCATGAGTTTTATTTCTGTACTCCTGTTCCACATATGCCTTGATGTATTTTGTGAAGTGTTTCAGGAAATATGAAGACCTTTTGTCATTCTGTGACAAAAAGGGGGAGTAAATATGGGGAGATGATGGGATTGGCTCGACATTTTGGTTTTGTCACTGAATTGCCAAAGGAGGAGTTTGTTAGTTCTTGTGTTGGCTTAATTCAGTTCCAAAATGCAGATGCTACTGTTCACGGCTCAAACACTGATATAGAATACTCAGAATCCAATCTCTACCGTTCATAATGTAGATTCATGTGTTATGAACGTCCCTGCAAAATTTCAGCTCAATCGGACCACAAACGCCCATCGATCGGAGTTGTTGATGAAGACTGGACAGTCCGGGTCCGGACCTCCAGAAGCCGGGTCCGGACCCCATTTCCAGAAACTTGATTTTTCAAGCAGGGTCCGGACCTCAATTCCCCGGGTCCGGACCCCAGTTCCCGAAAGTGTATTTTATGAGGCCTGTCCGGACCTCAGATCTGCAGGGTCCGGACATGGCTGATTTATTAGGTTTATTTGTCTATTTAAGCTACGTGAGTTTGCCATTTACAACTACGTATTTTTGGAGAGCAAAATCAGAGAGCTTAGAGAGAGATATTGTTCTAGCTTATTTGAGAAGGGATTAAATACGTGAAGCCAATCGGAGTTCCGGTGAAAGGAAATCTTATAGAAGAATTGTGCCAGATGTTCTGGAAAGGGCTATTGCGGTAGAAGTCAAGTGGGTCGCTTGTCGTGTACAAGGAAGAGTAAAATTGCAAAGGTTTTGTAATTCTTCTTGTATTCCTTATTCTTCTTATAGTGGATTGATTTCCTCGGTTTGGCTGCCCCGGAGAGGTTTTACATTTAGAGAGTTCTCTAAATGGTTTCCTCTTCGTAACCAAATATCTGTGTTCTTGATTTTCATTACATATCTGTATTTGGTTGATTATTGATTGTTAGGTCAGATCTTATTCCGCTTAATATTTGTGAATCACCTAGACATTTGAATAGGTGTCGTTTGGAGTCGTTTTAGAATTTTCAGTCCTATATCTGAAGAAATATTCTCAAAGTGCTATATATTTTCAACTTGTCGCATAATGCTTTCACATGCCAAATTCCATCATCTTTGGGGAAATTGAGTAATCTAATCTTGAGTTACTAAACCTTTCAAGCATAGAACTTTCTGGCAAGATTCCTATGCAACTTGCCGATGGTCTTATTTTCATGTCAGTTCTCAACCTTTCCTTCAATCAATTGGTGGGGCAAATTCCATCGACTAAACAATTTGCAACATTTTCGGAAACTTCCTTTGAAGGGAACAAAAGATTATGTGGCTTACCGTTGAAATCACAATGCACATATGAAGAGCCATGATTGTCACTTCCAGCATATGAAGAAATTCATAAGAGTATGATTGAGTGGAATTACATAATTGCTGGATTGGGATTTTTCCTATTGCATCAATATTATAACTCCTCTGTATTGTATCAATATTATAACTCCTCTGTCTTTGATTGATAACTCCTATGTATTGCATCAATATTATGGCTTTCCTTTCGGGATCTTCCCTCGATTGTATCTTGAAAAAGATTACCATCAAAGACGTAGATATAGAAATCAGATGCCGAGGCCGAGGCACTAGTCATAGCTATGAGGAGCAATGCCTCCCAGTTTATCATGATTAATTAACTCTTGTCATTTTGGTTTCACTGTTCAGCAAAATAAAAAAAATGGATCCATGTAATTGGATGGATGTATTGTTTTACCATGATGAAGCCTTCATTTGATAACACTGATATTCATTTCTTCAAGGCCAACCAATCAACAAGTTTTCAGAACAAACTCATTCATCTGCAATAAACTCCAATGGTCAGAAAGCCATAATATTGATGCAATACAGAGGAGTTATCAATCAAAGACAGACTTTCCTTAATTGGCAACTTCTTGAGTTCAGTAAACCAGAAACTAAAACCATTTCAGCAATACAGTAAAGATGGTTGCAATATTTCTAGTGTCGTTCTCAAAGAGAGCACTGGGACTCAAAACCATACGACAAGAAGATAGAAAACAGCAACTTAACACCACAAATAGTGACAAGAAGATAGAAAAAGGAGCATATATATAATTTCTGTAGCATAAGGTTTCATATAAGATAATATTGGATCAATGAATAACAAATTTAATGTTATTCAATTCATACCATCTAACTCAATTTCGAGTTAAAATTATATCTAACATATTGTATGTTATATCGTACGTACGTACCCTTTCATTGAAAGCTAGAGTTATAATACTTTATTGATGTTGAGAAAATGAGTAAGGACTTTCTAAGTACCCACTCTTAACTGACCGAGAATAAATCCAAATAAAGTTAATAAAAAATAAATAAGAAGTCACATTATGTTGTTAAGGTTAGATAAGAAAAGTTGGAATATGTGATAATTTTGTTAGGATTATTTTTTTAATGCTTTATGGATGAAAAATAAAGAAAATAAATAAAATAGTATCTTATTTCTCTCCAAAACGTTGCCGTGCCGGCCAGAACCGGTAGGAATTCCCCACCACCACTTGTCTTCCACATTCCTCTTTTTCTGTTTTCTATGACCCAATGTTCTACTTTTTGACCACTTGGGTCAACTCCACTTGTAATGGAAGACCAATGATTCAAAACGTATTGCCAGGAGCCAAGTAAACCTCAAAAAGCACTCGAAAAAGGAAAGAAATTTGAAAGAAATTCATACTTATATAAGATCAAATAATGGAGCTCGATCTATAAGATCATCTTCTCTTACTTCTTCTTCTTGGTCGGCCACGTACGACTCAAAGTCACAGGTCAAAAAGTCGTGTTAGTGGAACCATTATATTTTCAGCATGCACATGATCAGAGCTACTCGGAGCCACAACCCCCATCTATAAATTTAATCACACTCAAAAGAAATTAGGCAACAACCTTTCGATTCTTTATTATTGTAAGGTTATCTCTTGTAGCAGCCTTCAATGAGACTTCCTGCAGTCTTATCGTGGCTTTTCTTGATGGCCATTTACTCACTTTTCCTCACCATTTCTGTCTTTGGGTTGCCTGGCCAATGTAGTAGCAATCAGAAGTCCTTGTTGCTGCAACTTAAGAACAACCTTACATTCGATCCTACTATTTCCACAAAACTTGTTAAGTGGAATCGAAGTTTTGATTGCTGTTCTTGGGAAGGCATAACCTGTAATGAGGGACATGTTATTGGTCTCGACCTGACCAATGAATCCATCTCGGGTGGACTTGACAATTCAAACACCCTCTTCAGTCTTCAACACCTCCAGAGCCTGAGTTTGGCATTTAACGACTTCGACAATTCTCAGATTCCATCAAAGTTTGGCAAGCTTAAGAATTTGAGTTATTTGAATCTATCCAATGCTGGCTTTGCTGAGCAGATTCCTATTGCAATTTCGCATTTGACAAGGTTGGTTACTCTTGATTTATCCATCAACAATGGCCTTTATCTTGAGAAACCAAATTTAAATATGCTTCTTCGGAACCTTTCAAAGCTTATCGAACTTTATCTTGATGGTGTAGCTATATCAGCACAAGGTAACAAGTGGTGTCAGGTCTTATCATCTTCATTGCCAAATTTGAGAGTGTTAAGCTTGTCAAACTGCAATCTTTCAGGCCCTATTGATTCATCTTTACGAAATCTTAAGTCCCTCTCAATTATTCGTTTGAATTATAACGACTTTTCTGCTCCAGTTCCAGAATTTTTTGCAGATTTCAAAAACTTGACATCTTTGGAAGTCTCCTCTTCTGGGTTGAATGGAAAATTTTCGAAAAAGATCTTCCAGATTCCAACACTGCGGACGCTTGACTTATCATACAATGACTTGCAAGGTTCTTTGCCACATTCTATTGGCAACCTCACACAGTTGGTCTATTTAGACATGTCATCGAACATGTTTAGTGGATTAATTCCAGTATTTAGTATGGCCAAGAATCTAACCAAACTAGACCTTTCTTCCAATAATCTAACTGGTCAGATTGCTTCCACTCAATGGGCAGAACTTCTGAATTTAGAGATTCTTGATTTAAGTGACAATTCACTGAATGGGGATATTCCAATTTCACTCTTTTCCCTTCCATCATTGCAGGTATTACAACTTTCCAATAACCAATTTTCTGGTCAACTCAAAGAATTTTCTAACATTTCTTC
>NC_081550.1:18815604-18822419 GCF_901000735.1 Corylus avellana | reverse complement strand
CGGAGCCACAACCCCCATCTATAAATTTAATCACACTCAAAAGAAATTAGGCAACAACCTTTCGATTCTTTATTATTGTAAGGTTATCTCTTGTAGCAGCCTTCAATGAGACTTCCTGCAGTCTTATCGTGGCTTTTCTTGATGGCCATTTACTCACTTTTCCTCACCATTTCTGTCTTTGGGTTGCCTGGCCAATGTAGTAGCAATCAGAAGTCCTTGTTGCTGCAACTTAAGAACAACCTTACATTCGATCCTACTATTTCCACAAAACTTGTTAAGTGGAATCGAAGTTTTGATTGCTGTTCTTGGGAAGGCATAACCTGTAATGAGGGACATGTTATTGGTCTCGACCTGACCAATGAATCCATCTCGGGTGGACTTGACAATTCAAACACCCTCTTCAGTCTTCAACACCTCCAGAGCCTGAGTTTGGCATTTAACGACTTCGACAATTCTCAGATTCCATCAAAGTTTGGCAAGCTTAAGAATTTGAGTTATTTGAATCTATCCAATGCTGGCTTTGCTGAGCAGATTCCTATTGCAATTTCGCATTTGACAAGGTTGGTTACTCTTGATTTATCCATCAACAATGGCCTTTATCTTGAGAAACCAAATTTAAATATGCTTCTTCGGAACCTTTCAAAGCTTATCGAACTTTATCTTGATGGTGTAGCTATATCAGCACAAGGTAACAAGTGGTGTCAGGTCTTATCATCTTCATTACCAAATTTGAGAGTGTTAAGCTTGTCAAACTGCAATCTTTCAGGCCCTATTGATTCATCTTTACGAAATCTTAAGTCCCTCTCAATTATTCGTTTGAATTATAACGACTTTTCTGCTCCAGTTCCAGAATTTTTTGCAGATTTCAAAAACTTGACATCTTTGGAAGTCTCCTCTTCTGGGTTGAATGGAAAATTTTCGAAAAAGATCTTCCAGATTCCAACACTGCGGACGCTTGACTTATCATACAATGACTTGCAAGGTTCTTTGCCACATTCTATTGGCAACCTCACACAGTTGGTCTATTTAGACATGTCATCGAACATGTTTAGTGGATTAATTCCAGTATTTAGTATGGCCAAGAATCTAACCAAACTAGACCTTTCTTCCAATAATCTAACTGGTCAGATTGCTTCCACTCAATGGGCAGAACTTCTGAATTTAGAGATTCTTGATTTAAGTGACAATTCACTGAATGGGGATATTCCAATTTCACTCTTTTCCCTTCCATCATTGCAGGTATTACAACTTTCCAATAACCAATTTTCTGGTCAACTCAAAGAATTTTCTAACATTTCTTCTTACATGCTACAAGAACTTGATTTGAGCAATAACGACTTGGAAGGTCCAATACCCATGTCTATCTTTGAACTTCGAGGTCTTGAAATCCTTTCACTTTCTTCAAACAACTTTGATGGCTCCAATTTGTTGATTGAATATAGTGGTTTTAACCTTTCATCACCCCCTTTCCCCCAAATTGCTTCTTTAGGCTTGGCTTCTAGCAAGTTGGAAAAAATCCCCGATTTCCTTAGAAACCAATCCAGTTTATACTCTTTAGACCTTTCAAAAAACCAGATTTATGGAGAGATGCCCAACTGGATCTGGAAACTTCCTCAACTTAGATTTCTAAATCTCTCTTATAACCTCTTGGTGACTCTCGAAGGGCCTATCCTTAATCTTTCTCTTCCTGTTGCAAGATATCTAGACTTTCGCTCCAACCAGTTCCATGGTCAACTCCCAGTTCTCCCACTTGTGAGCTACTTGGATTTCTCGATGAATAATTTCCATTCTGCCATACCGGCTAGCATTGGCCAGTCCCTTGATTCCACACAATTCTTTTCTATTTCAAGCAATAAATTATATGGGAGTATCCCTGTATCGATATGCAATGCTACGTATCTTCGATTTCTCGATATGTCTGATAATTACTTTAGTGGCAAAATTCCTCAATGCTTGATTGAGATGAGTGGGACTCTTCTTCAGGTGTTGAGTTTAAGGAGAAACAATCTCAGTGGTACAATTCCTGATACATTTCCAGAGTCTTGTTATTTTCAAACTTTAGTTATCAATGAAAACCATCTCGAAGGAGAGTTACCAAAATTTTTGGCGAATTGCCATTCTTTGGAGGTCTTGGATGTTGGGAACAACCACATTGAGGATACCTTCCCATTTTACTTGAACGGAATAACCATATTGAAGGTTCTTATTTTGCGATCTAACAAATTTTACGGGCTCATTGCTCATCCAAAGCTTGATGTCCCTTGGCCGATGCTTCAAATCCTAGATGTAGCCTCAAACAATTTTACTGGTAAACTTCCAATAATACTCCTTTCTACTTGGATGGCAGTGATGGATAATGCACATGAGGCAACCTCTGAGCTCAATCACATCCAAGTTAATATTGGCAGTTTTTATTATCGAGATATGGTAATAGTTATCACCAAAGGTTTAGAGGTGGAACTTGTGAAGATTCTAAATATTTTCACCACCATTGATTTTTCTTGCAACAACTTTGAAGGTGCTATACCTGAAGAAATTGGGGAATTCACCCTGTTATATAATCTCAACTTGTCACATAATGCTTTCACGGGCAAAATCCCTGCATCTCTGGGGAAATTGAGTCATCTTGAGTCACTAGACTTGTCAAGTAACAAGCTTACCGGAGAGATTCCTATGCAACTCGCAAATGGTCTTATTTTCCTTTCGGTCCTCAACCTTTCGTTCAACCAATTGGTGGGACAGATTCCATTCATCAAGCAATTTGCTACATTTTCAGAAAATTGCTTCAAAGGAAATGAAAGATTATGTGGTTTCCCTTTGAAATCACAGTGCTCACATGAGGAGCCACGGTTGTCACCTCCAGCATATGAAGAATCTCATTCCAATTCTGGGACTGTGATTGAGTGGAATTATATAAGCGCTGAACTAGGATTTGTTTTTGGCTTCGGAATTATAATTGGGCCTCTTATGTTTTGGAAGAAATGGAAGATATGGTACTATAAACATGTTGATGACATTGGTTTTAGGATCTTCCCTAAACTGTATCTCCGAAACGAACATCGTCAAAGACGAGCATTCCGCAATCAGGAGCCGAGGCGCTAGTTTCAGTTTTGAGGCACAACACCTCCAGGTTTGTCATGATAAACACTTGCTTTTTCAGTTTCAATATAAATCAAAATGAAAAAATGGATGCACGTGATTGGATGCTGTCATTTTCTTAAGGTATGACTCCAATGGAAAATTTAACTTTACATGGCAACACCAGCAGAACTCTTCTGGTGTGGTTTTGTTTGTATTACGGTTGTCTTGTATAGCTGTATAGATTTGATGTCTGGATATATTTTACTCATTTGGTGCATGTCTGTATTGGGATTTGTTGGCAGCTGGGGTTATCCAATTGTTTGAGACAAATTCAGTTTTTGGAAAGAGAAATGAATAATGGTTTAGTAAGCAGATCTTTTGGGTCTAGAATATTTTGTCTAGAAGTATGGAAATGGAAAGGAATTTTATCTACACTCCTAACTTTAGATTGTGTTCTATGTTTGCTCACCATCTGTTGTGCTCACATCCTCTTTTCCATAGGGACTATGGTTAGTTTCAAAAGTCATCTCAATGTGCAACTCATATATTTGAACTTAAAGAAGATCTACAGTGGCTTTGAAGCCAAATGAATGATATAAGTTAGAAATGTTTTTTTACTTAATAAATCTGCAGACCCTATATATGTTTTAGACCTCCTGTTGCAGAAGTCATTTTTCTGCAGGAGAAAGGCTTTGTGAAAGGACTAGATCGAGAAGCTGTAGGGCTAGATATTAGACTTATCAATTTCTATGACGATGAAGAAAATCTTCCCCAAGTGCTGTGTGTGAAATTTATCCAAACACTTTTAATAGAAGAGCAGATTTAGAGAGGCATAGGTGAAAATGACTTTTGACTTTAAGGACAACTCCATTACTTGCATATCTTTGAAGGGTATTAAAATGATCAATAATTGAATAGTGTTTTCTCTTAGATGGTATTGGAAGTGGTCTTGGATGACATTATAATGTGTTTGAGTTGAAATTCATGCTTCATTTTGCAATTATTCAGTTAAGTAGTGTAAAGTAGCTTTTGGTTGATACTGACTTGCTCCAATATACACTCACTTGTAGAGATATATTACTCCAAGAGCTTCCTTTGGAGGAAGTTTGCTGAAGTCTGTAAGGCCTCTCCAGTGGTAGTTATGTTCAGTTGCTGATATACACTCTCAGTACTTTTGTGATGCTGTTAATCAAGATGATTACCAGTGTACCTCTTTTAATTCTAATTATTTTTTCCTATTTCAGTGCTTTATTTTTGTTTTGCTTGTGCTTGGAAAGCATTTGAGGATGAATCCTATATGTATGAATGAAAATGGTTTCTGGCTCCACTAATCTTGTTCTCTTTATTTAGTTTGAATCGATCAGACCATTGGATTGAGAAAGTATTGCATGTGAGGCTATTCAGTTTTAGATGAATCTCCTCAAAAGAAAAAGAAAAAACTTGTTCATTAGGAAAACAAAGACATAACCTAACTGACGGCAGCTAATACAGCCTCTTAAGAATTTCAAACACCTAATTATCAAATGATCACAGTTGGCTCATCAAACATTGTATATAGAAGGAATTCATGTCTTTTTCCCCTGTTTTTATTTTTTATATATATATATATTGGCTCATCAAACACCTAATATCCTTCAAAAAATTTCCCTGCTTTTTTTTTTTTTTTTTTTTCCTCTAAGCAGTCTCTTGCTCAAAAGTGTTTCTCTGTCTTTCTAGTGTCGACTTCTTCATCCCCCAACACCTTGAGATAATTCTTAAATGGCCCCTCTTGTGTCACATCATCAATCTGGTTGCAGAGGATTGATTGTCCACCAGAGTCAGTTGATGGGCAAAACTCGTTGCTCTGTCTTCTTTATTTCTTGGAGAAGTTGGAATTTTGTAAGTCTTGGTTCCAAGTTTTTCTGGTCAGTGGCTTTGGTTGCAGGCGTTGATGCCATTAATGTTTATGGAAGGAAATAGGATTCTTTGGTAGCGTTGATGACATAATTAATGACAACTCTGACGATAATATTGCACATATCTACCATGTTTTCCTCGTCAATGCTTCCAGCCAGCAACATTATTCACTCTTTTTCCCATGCTTAAACAAAGGGAGCCATATTTTCAGCTTACTTTCAGTTTGTGAGATGTTGAACATGGGCGGCCATGAGCTGCTCATCTCTACATTTAATCAGACAAAAAATTGTGGGCAATAAAGGCTACCACTTGCACGCCAGAAATATCTAATTACTGATCTCTTTGTTAATTGAATTAACAATCTTCACCACTATTGACTTTATTGCAACGGTTTGGATCGTCCTATATCTGAAGAAATAGGAGAACTCAAAGTGCGTTCACAGTCCAAATTCCATTATCTTTGAAAAAATTGAGTAATCTTGAGTCATTAGACCTATCAAGCAATGAGCTTTTTGATAAGATTCCAGTGCAGCTTGCCGCTGGTCTTATTTTCATTTCCTTCAATCAATTGGTGGGGCAAATTCCATCGACTAAACAATTTGCAACATTTTCGGAAACTTCCTTTGAAGGGAATGAAAGATTATGTGGCTTTCCTTTGAAATCACAATTCACATATGAGGAGCCACGATTGTCACTTCCAGCATACGAAGAAAGTCATAGGAGTATGATTGAGAGGAATTACACAAGTGCTGAATTGGGATTTGCTTTTGGCATTGGAGTTGTCATTGGGCCTCTTATGTTTTGGAAGAGGTGGAGGATATTTTTGGATATGGTATTACAAACATGTTGACCACATTTTTTTCAAGATCTTCCCGCGATTGTATCTTGGAAAAGAATAACATCAAAGACGTAGATATAGAAATCCGAGGCCAAGGCCGAGGCACTAGTCATAGCTATGAGGAGCAATGCCTTCCAGTTTATCATGATTAATTCACTCTTGTCATTTTCGTTTCACTGTTTAGCAAAATAAAAAAATGGATCCATGTAATTGGATGGAAGTATTGTCTTACCATGATGAAGCCTTCATTTGATAACACCAATATTCATTGCTTCAAGGCCAACCAATCAACAAGTTTTCAGAACAAACTCATTCATCTGCAAAAGAATTCCAATGCTACTCAGAAAGCCATAATATTGATGCAATACAGAGGAGTTATCAACCAAAGACAGACTTTCCTTAATTGGCAACTTCTTGATTTCAGTAAACCAGAAACTAAAACCATTTCAGCAATACAGTAAATTAAGATGGGTGCAATATTCCTAGTGCCATCCTCAAAGAGAGCATTGGGACTCAAAACCATACGACAAGAAGATAGAAAACAGTGACAAGAAGATAGAAAACAGTGACAAGAAAACAGCAAGTTAACACCTCAAATAGTGACAAGAAGATAGTAGAAGGGGCATATAACTTCTGTAGGAGCACAAGGTTTCATATAAGATAATATTAGATAAATGAATAACGAATTTAATATTATTCAATTCATACCATTTAACTCAATTTCGAGTTAAAATTCTATCTCAACATGTTGTATGTTATATGGTACCCCTTCATAGAAAGCTTGAGTTGTAATACTTTATTGATGTTGGGAAATAAATAAGCATTCACATTATTAGATAATTGTAAGATGAAAATATAGTATTTAGCTTTACTCTTTTATTAATAAGGCAGTAATGTCTTTTTTTTAGTTGAAATCTTAATAGAGTGGCCTATCGATTAGCGAATGTGGCAAAACAAAATGTCGTGGATAAAGTGAGGATGGGAGATTCCGGAGTGTATT
>NC_081550.1:18795266-18815470 GCF_901000735.1 Corylus avellana | reverse complement strand
CCTCCTCCGGCGAACAACCAACTCCGAGTACAATTACGAACAGCAATTCGAAGAAGTTCTCATCAACCATACAATCTTTCAACGAACATCAGAATCGCAGTGAGAATGTCGATCATCCCAAGTTTCTTCGGTGGCCGACGAAGCAGCGTCTTTGACCCCTTCAAGGATTTCCCCTTCCCCACTTTTCCCGAACTTTCTCAGGAAAATTCTGCGTTTGTGAACACCAGAATCGACTGGAAGGAGACCCCAGAAGCCCACGTGTTCAAGGCCGATCTTCCGGGTCTGAAGAAGGAGGAAGTGAAGGTGGAGATCGAAGACGACAGAGTGCTTTAGATCAGCGGAGAGAGGACTGTGGAGAAGGAAGACAAGAAGGACACGTGGCATAGGGTGGAGCGCAGCAGCGGGAAGTTCATGAGGAGGTTTAGGCTGTCGGAAAATGTGAAGATGGAGGAGGTGAAGGCGTCCATGGAGAATGGGGTTCTTACTGTGACTGTTCCAAAGGAGGAGGTCAAGAAGCCTAACGTTAAAGCGATTGAAATTTTGGGTTGAACTTGTATCCGTTGCATTGTTTTGGTCCTGAAATAAATAAATAAAGTGTTCAATAATTGTAATAAATTGGATAAGTAAATACAATTTGGATTTTGTGTAACGAACTAAATTAACTTTTAGAAAATATTAGGCTTACAAACATATTTTACAAAAAAAAAAAATTTACAAACTGACGTGCGACAATATAAATGAGGTTTCTCAAAATTTGAATTTATCTTATACCAATCATGCTTTGCCACATCAGTTCGTAAATTTTTTTTTGCAAAATGTGTTTGTAAGAGCACTAGCAACAACTTTCCTACTATTTTCCCTCAATTTAGGAAATAAAACTACTTTTTATTCCCTATAAAAAAACACTTCACGATAGATTCTCTTATTTTTTCCTATATGAATTAAATACTATTTATTATTTTTTTTTTTTATAATTATAACTAATAAGAGAGAAGAGAGAATCATTTTTTTATAATAATGCATTGAACATTTATAGTGATGTTGATTATATTTAGGACTTCTAGCTTTTTTGTGTTTTTTTGAGATTTTTCCTAAACATAAGGAAATAAATGAGCTATAGGAAGTCTGCTGTTAGTGCTCTTAGCCTAGCATTCCTCTTAACTTTTATTGGGCCTGTTTCGTGGATATTTATGGGTCAATATTTTTAACCCTATTTTTTTTTTATTGAAATCGCTTAAAATTCTTTTTAAATTTGAGATTCTCAAATTCATAAATTTTAACCAATCATTTTATTTAAGCGTCTAAAATAAGCCATATTTTAGCATTTAATGAGCAAGATGAGTTATTAAATACTGAAACATGAATTATTTTATACGCTTAGATGAGTTGAACGGTTAAGATTTATGAATTCGATAATTTCAAATTTAAAGGAAATTATAAAAATCTCAATCCACTTTTTTGCCTCCCACATACCCATTATTCAACAATCTTCCTTTTTCTTTTTCCAAATATATGGTGAGGATTTTTTTTTTTTTTTTTTTTTTTTTCGATTGGAGGGGGAGGATCTTTACTCCTAATCTGAACGGAGGAGATTATAGTAGAATTTTGGTAATTTAGTATTTTTAGAATTTAATTAGCACGACCAGCTAAACAAACTAATAAAAAGCATTAGTGATTATATATTCTGACAGTAATTACATTAAAGCACAGGGACGATTTTCAAGGATTTGGGAGCTGCAGATGTGATTGGTTTTTGAACTATAACTTTTGTGTTGTCTGTTTAGACTTTATAGTCCTGATTAATTCATTGATTCAATTATTGCAAAAATTACTATTGACTGTGATTTGGGGTATTGTGGTCATTATATACAAAATCTAGTGTGTGAGTTATCTCTCAGCAGTTGATTGAAAGAAAATCTGAAAGATTTTTATCAGGCAAAAGGAAAGCAGATATCTGCCTAGTAAGAAATGACCCTCAATTGTAGGTAGTGATGTAAGCGAGCGAAACTGCTAACGAGAGAACTCAAAATCGGTTCATATAAGCTTAATTCATGCTCGACTCAGTTATGTTGTTGGCCATAGGTTATGAAATTCGGTTAAAACTTCGTATAATAACTGCTAATCAGGTTCATCTGGTTGAACCCATGTATAAACCATATATATACTCATTAATTCATAACTACTTTTTTATATCTTTTTTTTTAAAAAAAAAAAAAAAAAAAAAAAAACTACTTTTTTACTCTAAATGAACGTCTATCTCCTTGCCAAACAAAAAATTACATATATTATTATCAAACATTGAATCAAGCACGTGCCTCTCCAACTAATAAATAAGAAAAAGCTCTTTGCTAGGGAGTAAAAGGCAATTCAACGGTATAATATATGAGGGACAACAAAAGGAAAAAAAAAAATTATTAAAAATATTAGACCTCCATAGTCATATTAAAACGACCTGATCATCTCCACCAGCTTGTTCATAGAATTGTAAGAAGAACAACCTTCTTTAATGCAAAGTTCAACATTCTCCTTCAATTTCTTAGCATTTTTCCTCATGGCCTCCCCTTCTTCGCCCACCATAAGTTTTTTCACAACTCTCTCTATTTCACCTCTCTTTGGATCACCTTTTAATTTCAGGCCTACTTTCCATACGTAGCTAATATATCTTGCATTCAATTTTTGGTCCCTGAAACATGGTCGACATATCATTGGAATTCCTTCGCAAATGCTCTCTAGCGTTGAATTCCATCCACAGTGACTTAAAAATCCTCCCACTGCATCGTGTGCCAAAACTTCCGTTTAGAGTGCCCATTTCACAATGTAACCCCTCTCGCCAATATTTTCTTTAAATTTTTCGGGCAGTACCTTAGTCCATTCTGCACCATGACCTCCAATAGGCTGGGTATTTGAAGTGATGAGAGGACCATTATAGTATTTTCGCGAGAAAAGAAAAAAGTCACTTGCTAGAACGTTCCTGAACAAATTGTGGGTTTTCACGTGGAGTCCAGGCCAGAGTTTGTTTTCATGTTAGGCTTGGAATTCTGGGTTTGATATTCGTCATGGGCCCCCATTACCTTATATTGGGTTTGTAACCTTGACGTACATAGAATGCATTAAAAAATAATCCCATTACCTGGGTCTTTTTGTAAAATTTGTATACAAAAGTGAGGAACTATTTTATCCCACAAGAGAAATGAACGTAAAATCTGTAATTATCGTAATTATCGTGAGGAACTACTTTATTCTACTAAAATGGAAATCAACATGTTTTATTCTGATATGGATGAAAAATAAAGAAAATAAATAAGATAGTATAAACAGTTTATATACTGGGAAATTAAAGAAACCCACAGTTTATATAGTTTTTCTTCCTTATCATTTTCTGTTTGATTTTTAAATAATTTTGTATTAAATAGCCTTATACATTTGAAGAGAGAAACATAAAAATATTTTGGGAAGAACAAATATTTTCTACAAAATGCCTATTAATAAATCAAACATGACAATCTTATATTCTCAGAAATTCTATCAAATTCCTTCAAAAACATGTAAAGTTGCCGTGCCAGAAACGGTCGGAATTCCCCCACCTCCGTTACTTGTGTTCCACATTCCTCTCATTCTAGAATTTCTGCTTTCTAATTTTTGACCACTTGGGTCAACTCCACTTATCATTCAAATAAGAATCTTCATTCAGAGGGGGAAAGAAGAGTGAAATTAACCCAAAAATAAATGGGTTTAATCCCATGGCTAAAGCAATGACCTCCAATAATTAATGATCTTTGTGAATAGAAGTATGCATTGGAATTATTAATTTATTAAGTTGACTTTCATAAATACAAAAGTGCCAAGTTACAAGATTTCAGATATTAAAGCAATATTAGTTAGACAAAAAAATCTCATTAGCCTTTTAGCAAATAGAAATAAATAACCAAAAATCAATAACTGAATATATAGGGTTCACATGAGTAAAGTACAGGAGAATGATAAATATCAATTACTTTTCCTAAGAGAGCACATTCTATAGGATGTGGTGTAAAACACATTTTTACGGTATTCAATAGAAATTTGACACATTAGGTAAAAACACCAAATACAATGAAGATAAAAACATCATATCTTTAATTCAAATCAATCCCATGAACTTTTCCATTAATTCTAACCCAATACTCACCACTCGCCACCGAACCCCCACCCACCTCCAACTCCAACCTCTCAATGCCGAAATCTCCAAAATCTCATGATTTTATCAATGTGTATGTTGTCAAGAGAAGGGAAATTATTTGGTGTAAAGGATTATATTATTATTATTATTATTAGTTATTTATTTATTTTTTTGTGTTTTAAGCTGAAATGTATGATTTTTATTGAAGGGTGCAAAACACCCAATTTACACCACGACCTTATTAAAGTTATTCTCTTTTCGTAAAGAGGAGTCTTTCCTAATTAATGATACCTATATATAAGTAAACCAAACATGAGAATGTTATATTTCCAAAAATTCTATCAAATTCCTTCCAAACGCGTGGAAAATCACACTCAAACAATTCCAAATTACTGATCAACATCAAATTTCTCCCCAAGACGTTGCCGTGCCAGAACCGGTAGGAATTCCCCCACCTCCACTTGTCTTCCACATTCCTCTTAATTTTCTGCTTTCTATGACCCAAAGTTGTAATTTTTGACTGGCCACTTGGGTCAACTCCACTAATGATACAGAAAGGGTAAGAAGAGTGAAACCCAACAATATATGGGTGGCTGAAGCAATGACTTCCAATTATTAATAATCCTTGTTAATAGACGTATTAGAATTATTAATTTATTTAGTTGACTTTCATCAATAAAGAAAAAAAAAAATGCCAAAAATCTTTACTAAAAATCTCATTAGCCTTTTAGCAAAGAGAAATAATACAAATTACATAATCTCGATACCAAAGAATTTCTAATATCCTTTAGCTAGCACTGAGGAATGCTATGCTTATTTTGCTTCTTCATGCATGTATTACTTCTCTTTAAAGTAATTATATATGGCATATTAGACAGAACTAAAGGAAGATAACAAAACAACTCTCTTTTAGTCTTGTAATGGAAGACCAATTATTCAAAACGTATGTCCAGGAGCCAAGTAAACCTCACAAAGCACTCGGAAAAGGAAAGAAATTTGAAAGAAATTCGTACTTAATTATAAGATCAAATAATGGAGCTCGATCTATAAGGTCATCTTCTCTTACTTCTTCTTGGTCGGCCACGTACGACTCAAAGTCGTGTTAGTGGAACCATGCATTATATTTTCAGCATGCACATGATCAGCTAGTCGGAGCCACAACCCCCATCTATAAATTTAATCACACTCAAAAGAAATTAGGCAACAACCACATTAATATCGCAACCTCTTCTATTCTTTATTGTAAGGTTGACTCCTGAGACGGAGGGAGGGGGGACCCGGGTAGGCCATGGTCCCCAACAAAATAAGGAAAAAAAAAAAAAAAATTAAGTTTAGTCATTTGGGCCCCTCCAAAAAACAATTTGGCCAAATTTTTAGATTTTTTGGCCATATCTAATAAAAACTTTTGGCCCTATTTTTAATTTTTTTTTGCCATATCCATTAATTTTTTATTTTTGTCCCTACTCTCAATGTCTATTTTTTGGCCCTTACTTTCAAATGCTCTTTTTTTTTTTTTTGCCCTTATGTTAGTCTTATTTCATAAAAAACAACCAAAATAATTTTTTTTTTTAATAAAAAAATTCTGAAGAACCCAAAAAAAAAAAAAAAAAAAATTGGCTGGCTCCGTCCCTGCAAACGGACCCTAACTAATAATTAATAAAGCTAATATTAGGAGAGGCGCGGAAATACATATAAGCTTGGGGTGTCTTCCACAATTTATTTATTTTAAAAAAATAACTAATAATCCTTTTAAAATTAAATTTTTATGCCCTCAATTTTATTTTTTATTTTTTAATTTTGTCTCTCAAACCTAAAATTCTACTTTCGCCATTGTATTAGGATTTAGGATGACATGATCATCAATTCTTATATAAATTTCACGAAAATAAAGTTTGTTCAAAGGGAGGGGCATTGCATCAAAAGGGAGCTCAGTAGACTTGGGGTCTTCCTCCACCTGTTTTCCTTCTCGTTTTCATACGTACTCCTCAGAGTCTTCCTCCCAGGTCAACTGAATTTATTGTGATGGTTGCCGACCAGAAAATAGAGCCGACAAGTTAAAGATTGTAAGGTTCGTTGTTATTGCTCTTTAAATGGTGTTTATATATATATAATTGATTGTGATTTGACATCAAAAGTAAAATTCATTTTGAATGATTCATGTGTTCAGTTATTTGTTAAAAAAAAAAAAAAAAATTAGTCATAAAAAGCATTAGCAAATGAGTCCATTTTTAGTAAGACTCTATCCAGCCCAACACATCATAAATTTATCACCTTGTCAATTCTTTATAGTAAATAACAACTTGGAATATTTAATTAAATGAGAGGCGAATTAACTCTGATATTATGTTAAATCACCACTTGTTCCAACTGCTAATTGATTGTTCGCAATTACCTTCATCAATCGATCAATTGAAACCTTGTTTGGTGCTAGGGTTCCATCAATCGATCGATAGTGATATCGATCATTTGGCTCACGTAATCTACTAAAATAATTTTAACATTTAAAATAATTTTACCCATTTTAAAAATTATTATTATTTAAATATGCAAGGCGTGACACATTTGTTATGCTGGTCCGTCCACTTTGGGTTTTAAAACTTATCTCAATGGGAAGACGATAGACCATCATGAAAAATAAATATTATCTCAATGCTTTGAGTCTCAAATTGCCTGTGAAGTTCGATATGGGCTCCATCATCTCAATTATTTGCAACTAATAATAAATAAAGCATGACATGAAATCAATCCTTACATAAATTTCACCAAAATAAATTAGGGGTTAATAGTTGCTAAAAAGGAGAAAGGACATTTTGAGCACACACTCTTTGACTGGTTGATAATAAATACAAAGAAAAACAACGAGAATTAGATAAGATGTCACATTTGTTATTATGGTCCATCCACTTTGGTTTTTGAAGCTTATCTCAAATGTAAAGACGATATAGAACGAAAAATAAATCTTATCTTGACGCGAAGACTCCCTGCTTTGAGTCTTATGCATGTACATTGCCTGTTAGTTTCAATATGGGCCATGGTGTCATTAAAGCTTATATAACGACAGGGGCGGAACTATACGGAGACTTGGGTGGTGTCTTCCACAATTTTTTTTAAATACCCCTATAAGAGCATCCACATCAAGCTATGCAAAATTTAGTTAAATTTAACTTTCAAAATGTAATTTTTTGGATATATATAGCTAGTCACTTTTAAAGACTGCCAAATATCAAACTCTTTAAATATTTTGCTACTTTTACCAAATATTATTTTTTTATTGTGAAACCAAACTACTTTAACTACCATGAAACTCACTTTCATGCTCACATACATGGAATTATTTTTTGTGCCCAATTGCATCTTTAATTCAAGAGATTTCAACAATCAAACCCATACTCAAAGCAAGTAATAAAAATTCCCCTTTCAACCAAAAACAAACTAATTTACAATCAAACCCATCCAAAGATGAAACAAAAAATAAATACATAAAAAAAGTTCCTTGGATGGCTGACAGTGGACCTCTCACTCTCTTTGTGGTTGTGTAACGAAAAGAGGTAGTGACGATCTCACACTCTCTGGTTGTGTGACGAAAAGAAAAATGAAAGGGGAGAAAGTTCTCTAATGGCTGACGGTGGACCTCTCTCTCTCCTGTGGTTGTGTGATGAAACGAAGGTGTGTGGCGAAAAGAAAAATGGAAGGGGAGAAAAAGTAAAAAGGGAGGGGATGAAACTCTGGAGGGAAAGAAATAGAAAAAGAGGGAGAAAAACGAAAAGTGGCACCAGAGGGCAATAAAATAATATGATAAATATTTTAACATTTGTTTTTGGTCTCTTTAAATTTGAAGAGGATGTCTGACAAATGTTATATTTAACATTTGATAGAGAGTTTGATGTAGGGACTTTTTGTAGATTTTGTTAAAATTTTAAAGAAATGTTAGAAATAGAGAGTTTGATGTGGATGCTCTAATCTCTTTAAAATCAAAATTTAAACCCCTCAATTTTATTTTTTTGCATTTGTTATGAGAATGAAATGGGTAGAATATTAAGGAGAATGTTTTGTTTTAGGTTCTCTTTAACGAATCTAAAGGGATTTAGGTTCCTAAAAACTTAACAATTTATCCGATTGCGTGTTTGTAAAATCATTCATGTAACATTTTAAATTTTTTTACTTATAAAAAAAAAAATCATTCATGTGACATAATTTTTTTGTTTTGTCTCTCAGCCTAAAATTCTATTTCTATCATTGTATAACGATGAATGAAGTCCATTATGGTATAAATTTCTCGGAAGCAAATTAGGCATCAAATACTAGCCACGATAACTAGTGAAATTAATTTTGAATGATTCATGTGTTCAGTTATGTGTTAAAAAAGAAGAAGAAGAAATGTAGTTATAAAAATCATTAGCAAATGAGTTCATTTTTAGTAAGACTTTATCCGGCCCAACACATCATAAATTTATCACCTTGTCAATTCTTTATAGTGAATAACAACTTGGAATATTTAATTAAATGAGAGGCGAATTAACTCTGATGTCATGTTAAATCACCACTTGTCCTAAAAGTTTAAGTTGATTAAAAAAAAAAAAGTAAATTTAATCATTTAATCAATATTCTATCACATTTTTTAACTAAAATAAATGAAAACACCTTAATTATCATAACAAGACTTTTTTTTTTTTTTTTTTTCGGTGGTTGGATAGGTGCGAGGGACAAGACTTTTGTAAGTCTTTCCTACCAAGTTTTTCTCGTGGAAGCATTTATTGGTAGTGTTGATGACATAATTAATGACAAACTAAGATGATTATATATATCTACTAATTATTTTTCTCCTCGATGCTTTTTGCAAACATCCATGACAAAATGTATGTGGAAACAAAATTTTCATAGCTTTATATTTTCTTTTGCATTCTTTTAATGTTTTTTTTTTTTTTTTTTTAAAAAAATAATAAATAAATTAAAATAAACATATTTTATGTGAATATATGACCAACGAAAAGAAGAGTGAAACCCAAAAATAAATGGGAAAAAAGTAACCTTCATTTTGGGTATTTTTAAAATTGTACGAAGACCATATCTTTCAAAAGATGACTATACCATAGTTATGAAAATAGCTAAACATAACTTAGATATAGATTAAACATTTATAAGAACATAGAAAATAGAGTATGAAGGTTTATATTAAAATGATTACCTCAAATCATAAGCTTTCAAGGCCTGAGGAGTATTGACTCCTACAAGTATAAACTCATTCTCTCTTCTCATTTCTTTTCTCTCTATCACTCTAGGATTTTTCATTTTTCAGTGGTTAGGGATGACCAAAATGAAGGTTTTGGACGATATGGTGGTTTATGAATGTTCATACATGAGATGGTGGTTTTATGGTCTTTATTTTTATTTATTATAACTGCTAATTAATCATTTGTTACCTTCATCAATCGATCAATGGAAACCTCGTTCGGTGCTAGGGTTCCATCAATCGATTGATAGCGATATCGATCATCTGGTTCACATAATCTTTTAAAATAATTTTAAGATTTAAATTTAATAATATAGCTTTAAATTGTTTTTTTAACTATTTTAAAATTATTATTATTATTTAAATATGCAAGGTGTGACACAGTTGTTATGTTGGTCCGTCCACTTTGGGTTTTAAAGCTTATCTCAATGGAAAGACAATAGACCATCATGAGAAATAAGTTTTTTTCTCCATGCTTTGAGTCTCATTCATGTAAATTGCTTGCGAAGTTCGATATGGGCTCCATCATCTGAATTATTTGCAACTAATAATCAATAAAGCATGACATGAAGTCAATCCTTACATAAATTTCACAAAAACAAATTAAGTGTGGTAGTTGAGAAAAAGGAGTAAGGACTTTTTGATCTTCCACTTCTGACTGACATAGAATAAACGCAATGAAAGACAATGATAAATAAATAAGAAGTCACATATGTTATTATGGTCCGTCCACTTTAGTTTTTAAAACTTATTTCAAATGTAAAGACAACAGACAATGAAAAATAAATCTTATCATGATGCAAAGACTTCATGCTTTGAGTCTTATACATGTAAATTGCCTGTTAATTTTAAGTTTTGTATTCAAATTGAAAACAAGTTTTGTAAATAAGTGTGTTGATAATTATGGTGTTTTCATATATTTTAGAGAAATAATAGAATTCATTCTATTTTTAATTATCTTTTAACCATCTCCATAGTGAATGAATGAATTCACCATTGAATTTGTGTGTGGTTTACATGAGTCCACAATTATAATGGTTAATATATTTTGTATGATGAAATAGGAAAAAATGAAAAAAAAAATGGATGCACCTGATTGGATGCTGGCGTTTTCTTAAGGTATGACTCCAACGGAAAATTTAACTTTACATGGCAACAACATAATTCTGCTGGTGTGGTTTTGTTTGTATTACGGTTGCCTTGTATAGCTGTATAGATTTGGTGTCTGGATAGATTTTACTCATTTGGTGTCTATATTGGGATTTGTTGGCAGCTGGGGTTCAATCATATTTTCTTCTGGGGTTCAATTGTAGAGATATGTTTTCCAAGTTTACTCTGAAGGAAGTTTGCTGAAGTCTGCAAGGCCTCTCTAGTAGCTGTTATGCTCAGATGCTGATATACACTTTATGTGTGATGGGCACTTAACAATTCAAAGTACTTTTGTCATGTTTTGAATCAAATAATTACCCGAGTACCTCTCCATAGGCATGTATCTCATTGAATTCTAATTATTTTTCCCTATTTATTGCTTTATTTTAGTGCTGCTTAATGCTTGTGCTTGAACAACATGTCACACTGATTCGTACTCAATAAAAAAATATATTTTTTCATAAGTAATGTGAACAAGATTGTTGATGCATAATAATTCTAATCATGAGAACATAATTTAGTTTGTGTAATATATGCTCATGGCAAAAAGAATCCTATTGATCTACCTTTGAGGTTACACATAGACCGACATAGTTATGAAAACAGCTAAACATAACTTAGATATAGATTACACATTTTAAGAACGTAGAAAACAGAGTATGAAGATTTATATTAAAATGATTATCTCAAATTAGAAGCTTTCAAGGCTTGAGGATTGACTCTTCCAAGTATGAACTCTCTCTCTCTCTTCTCATTTCTTTTCTCTCTCTCACTAAAGATTTTTTAGAGGTTAGGGATAACCAAAATGAAGATTATATGGACGAGATGGTGGTTTTATGAACGCTCATGCACGAGAGGGTGGTTCTATGGTCTTTATTTTTATTCTTTGTAACTGCTAATCGATTGTTTATTACCTTCATCAATCAATCAATGAAAACCTCGTTCGGTGTTAGGGTTCCATCAATCTATCTATAGTGATATCAACCCATTCGGTTCACATAATCTTCTAAAATAATTTTAAGATTTAAATTTCATAATATATATAGCCTTCAATTGTTTTTTACCCATTTTAAAAATTATTATTATTTAAATATGAGGGGCGTGACACATTTGTTATGTTGGTCCGTCCTGTGAAGTTTAATATGGGCTCCATCATCTCAATTATTTGCAAGTAATAATCAATAAATCATTATAAAAGAAAAATTAATCAGTAAAGCATGACACGAAGTCAATCCTTGCATAAATTTCACAAAATCAAATTAGGTGTCAATAGTTGAGAAAAATGAGTAAATACTTTTTGAGCACACACCTTTGATTGATTGATAATAAATACAAAGAAAAACAAGTCACATTTGTTATTATGGTCCGTCCACTTTGGTTTTCGAAGCTTATCTCAAATGTAAAGACGTTAGACAACGAAAAATAAATCTTATCTTGATGCAAAGACTCCATGCTTCGAGTCTTATTCATGTCAATTGCTTGTTAATTTCAGGCCCATGGTGTCAATTACTACTATATGAGGCCCACAACCCCCATCTATATATATATATATATATATACTCCTGAATCAAGTTTTATATATAATTTTTAAATAATTTTGTATCAAACAACCTTATCTATTAGAAGAGAAAAATATAATGATATTTTATAACATGTTTAGGAGTGAACCAAACATGAAAATATTTTATTATCAAAAATCCTATTTGACTCTTAATTATTTCCAAACATAAAAATAATTACATTCGTAAAAATCAAAATTACAAAATATCAAATTTGGCAATATTTACGCACTCTCTCCGTGAAGTTGCCGTGCCAGACCCAGTAGGACTTTCCAATTCCCCCACCTCCACTTGTCTTCCATGTTCTAATTTTTGACGACGTCATGAACTCCACTTGTATCTGATTCAAATAAGAATCTTCCTACATAAACTTAATTGTTATTGGACCAACGGAAACAAGTGTGAAAGCCAAGAATACAAAACATAAAGGTATTTACAAAAAATAAATAAATAAAGGTGAAGAATGGGGGAAGAAAGTTTGAAGTTATGTTCTAATCATGCAAACATAATTTATTTTGAGTATTATATGCTCATGGCAAAAAGAATCATATATATTGATCTAACTTTGAGGAAAAAAAAAAAAAAGAAGAAGAAAAAAGAAAAAAAGAAAAAAAGAAAAAAAGAAGGTAAGCTTCATTTTGGGTATTTTTAAACTTGTACAAAAAGTATATATTATCTTTCAAAAGATGACTATATCTTACACATAGTTATGAAAATAGCTAAACATAACTTAGATATAGATTAAACATTATAAGAACGTAGAAAACAGAGTATGAAGCTTTATATTAAAATGATTAACTCAAATCATAAGCTTTCAAGTCCAAGTATGAACTCTTTCTCTCTTCTCATTTATTTTCTCTCTCACTTTAAGATTTTCAAGGGTTACGGATTACCAAAATGAAGATTATGGACGAGATGGTGATTTTATGAACGCTCATGCACGAGAAGGTGGTTCTATGGACTTTATTTTTATTCCTTCTAACTGCTAATCGATCGTTTGTTACCTTCATCAATCGATCAATGCAAAGCTCGTTTGGTGTTAGGGTTACAATAGTCGGTCCACTTTGGGTTTTAAAAGCTATCTCAGTAGAAAGACGATAGACCACTAAAAATAAGTTTTATCTCCATGCAAAGACTCCATGCTTCGAGTCTCATTCATGTAAATTGCCTTTGAGGTTCGATATGGGCTCCATCATCTCAAATAATTGCAACTAATAATCAATAGAGCATGACAAGAAGTCAATCCTTACATAAATTTCACAAAAACAAATTAGGCGTCAATAGTTGAGAAAAAGGAGTAAGGACTTTTTGAGCACCCACTTTTGACTGACTGAGAATAAATACAAAGAAAGACAATGAGAAATAAATAAGAGGTCACATTTGTTATTATGGTCCGTCCACTTTGATTTTTGAAGCTTATCTCAAATGTAAAGACGATAGACAACGAAAAATAAATCTTATCTTGATGCAAAGACTCCATGCTTTGAGTCTTATACATGTAAATTGCGTATTAATTTCAAGTTTTGTATTCAAATTGAAAACAAGTTTCTCCATCCCAATCTAAATACGCAAAGTGAAAAAGGGTCCAACCCCACTACACGGCAACCAAATTTGTAGACAGGGAGGGGCATTGCATCAAAAGTGGGCACAAAAGACTTAATGTGTTGACTATCATTTTCATACACACTTATGAGAGTATTAAGAATTATGAGGATTTTAAGATTTCTGAAGATTATCGTTTTAATACTCGCTTTAAGATTTTTGAGAATTTTAAAAGATTATTTCGTTTGGTTATATTTAAATATAGAGAATTCGGATACTCAAAGAAATGTGAATCATTGAATCCCCTCCCAATTGTCTTCTGCTGAAATATGAAATTTTTTCTTGGATTTGATTGTGATCATTTGTAAAATCTGTATATAAATCTGTATTTGAACTATTTTGTTCCACAAAAATCGAATTAATGAACATGTTTTATTTAGGGAAAATAGATAACAAAAATAATTAAATAATATAAATAGTTTATATATTGGAAAATTAAAGAAAAACCAAGTTTTATATATGATTTTTCTTTCCTATAATTTTTTATTTAATTTTTAAATAATTTTGTATCCAACAACCTTATGGGTTTGTAACTTTGTGGAGTGCTTTTGAGAATAAAAAATGAATGAAGATAGAATAAATATTATATTTAAATAGGATAGAAAAATTTAAAGAGTTTATTATTTACTTAAATTTAGAGAGTTTATTATTTAGCTAAAGAATAGAGAGTTGATTAAGAATACATCACTAACTATTCAAAAAGAATCTTGCTACGCAAAAGAAAGAAGAGTGAAACCCAATAAAACATGGGTTTAATCCCATGGCTGAAGCAATGACCTCCAATTATTAATAATCCTTGTTAATACAAATATGTATTAGAAAAAAGGACATTCCCCAATAATTCCACCTGCCCAAACACAAGAAATTGGGCGACCACGTGATCTTCAATTGCAGTACTGATCCCACCATTATATTTTCAGCTTAATTACATTTTGGATCTACTCGATCGGGCCCACAACCCCCATCTATATATATACTCCTGAATCCACCATTCATATATCTTATATCACCACCACCTCTTCCATCCTTAATTTACTGTAAAACTGTACTCCTCTTATTTATATATATATAACGCCCTCCAATGAGACTCCCGGTCTTTACTTGGCTTTTCTTGATGGCCATTTACTCACTTTTCTTGATGACCATTTCTGTCTTTGGGGTGTCTAGCCCATGTTTCCGCAATGAGCAGTCCTTGTTGCTGCAATTGAAGAACAATCTTACGTTCAATTCTACTATGTCCACTAAACTTGTTAAGTGGAATCAAAGTGCTGATTGTTGCTCTTGGGATGGCGTAACCTGCAACGAGGGCCGTGTTATTGGTCTCGACCTGACCAACGAATCCATCTCGGGTGGACTCGACAATTCAAGCAGCCTTTTCAGCCTTCAGCATCTCGAGAGCCTGAGTTTGGCTTATAACGACTTCAACTATTCTCATGAGATTCCATCAGAGTTTGACAAGCTTGCGAATTTGAGTTATTTGAATCTCTCATTTGCTTACTTTACAGGGCAGATTCCTATTGCGATTTCGCGCTTGACAAGGTTGGTTACTCTTGATTTATCTTTCAATGACCTTCATCTTGAGAATCCAAATTTTAAAGTGTTGATTCAAAACCTTTCGGAGCTTATGGAACTTAATCTTGATGGTGTACTTATATCAGCTCCAGGTAATGAGTGGTGTCGGGCATTATCATCTTCGCTCCCAAATCTGAGAGTGTTGAGCTTGTCATACTGCAATCTTTCAGGCCCGATTGATTCCTCCTTGCGGAATCTTCATTCCCTCTCAATTATTCGTTTGAATGATAACGACTTTTCTGCTCCAGTTCCAGAATTTTTTGCAGATTTCAAAAATTTGACTTCCTTGAAAGTCAGTTATTCTGGGTTTGATGGAAAATTTCCGGAAAAAATCTTCCAAATTCCAACGCTACTAACTCTTGATTTGTCAAGTAACTTTCTCCTTGAAGGTTCTTTGCCAGAATTTCCTCCAAATGGATCTCTTCAAACCATGAATCTTTACAGAACAGGTTTTTCTGGGACATTACCATCTTCTATCGGTAACCTTAAAATGTTGTCAACAGTAGGTCTTGGGAGTTGCAATTTCATTGGATCAATTCCAGACTCAATGGCGAGCCTCACGCAATTGAAGTATTTGGATATCTCAAACAACAAATTCAGTGGATCAATTCCAAATTTCAGCATGTGCAAGAATCTGACTACTGTAAGGCTTTATAATAATTATCTGTCAAGTGAAATTATTTCCACTCAGTGGGAAAAACTTTTGAATCTTGAGAGTTTGTTGTTGGGTGACAATTTACTGAATGGGAATATTCCAGATTCTCTATTTTCACATCCATCATTGCAAGTGTTATATCTTTCAAATAATCAATTTTCTGGTCAACTCAAAGAATTTTCCAACGCTTCTTCCTTCTTGGAATACCTTTTTTTGGATAACAACCATTTGGAAGGGCCAATACCAATGTCTATCTTTGAACTCCATGGTCTTCGATGGCTCTTGCTTGGTTCAAACAAATTTAATAACTCCCTGAACCTTAGTGTGATTCAGCAGTTAAAAAATCTTTCATACCTTGATCTTTCTCACACCAGCTTGTTATCTGAATATAATGATTTTAACTTTTCGTTATCCTCTGTTCCCCTTGACAAATTAATTCTCGCTTCCTGCAAGTTGAAAAAAATTCCTGATTTCTTGAGAAACCAATCCTATTTATTTTATCTAGACCTTTCACACAACCAGATCTTTGGAGAGATGCCCAACTGGATCTGGAAACTTCCTAATCTTTCTTACTTAGATCTCTCTTACAATTTTCTAGTGACTTTGGAAGGACCTATCCTCAATGTTTCTCTTTTTAGCCTACATCTTCGCTCCAATCAACTCCAAGGGCAGCTCCCAAATATCCCGCATGTTGAATACTTGGATTTCTCAGAGAATAGTTTGGATCCCTCCATTCTAGCTAACATCAGTTGGTCCCTTCCTTCCGTTAGATCCATTTTTCTTTCAAGTAATAAATTGAATGGGAGCATCCCTGGATCAATATGCAATGCTACATATTTTGAAGGTCTAGATTTGTCTAATAATTTCTTCAGTGGCACAATTCCCCAGTGCTTGATTGAGATGAGTGGTTCACTTAATGTGATAAATCTAAGGAAAAACAACCTCATTGGCATAATTCCCGATGCATTTCCAGATAATTGTGGTTTACAAACTTTATCTCTCAATAAAAACCAACTAGAAGGAGGGTTACCAAAATCTTTGGCCAATTGCATTGGGTTGGAGGTCTTGGACATTGGGAACAACCACATCGAGGGTACGTTCCCAATTTACTTGAAGAACACATCCTGGTTGAGCGTTCTTGTTTTGCGATCTAACAAATTTTACGGATCCATTACTCATCTAGAACTTAATGTCACTTGGCCATGGCTTCAAATTGTAGACATAGCTTCAAATAATTTTACTGGTAACCTTCCAATAATACTTCTTTTGTCTTGGACATCAATGATGGATCGTGGGCATGGGGTGGGCGTGGGGAGTAATTACCTTGCATATATCGGTAATTTTTCTTATCAAGATACGGTAACAATTATTAGCAAGGGTTTAGAGATGGAGCTGGTGAAGATTCCAACTATCCTCACCACCCTTGACTTCTCTTGTAACTACTTTGATGGTCCTATACCTGAAGAAATTGGAGAACTCACACTGTTACATACTCTCAACCTGTCGCATAATGCTTTCACAAGCGAAATTCCACCATCTTTGGGAAAATTGAGTCATCTTGAGTCACTAGACCTATCAAACAACGAGCTTTCTGGTGAGATTCCCGTGCAACTCGCCAATGGTCTGATTTTTCTGTCGGTCCTTAACCTTTCATTCAACCAATTGGTGGGACAGATTCCATTGATGAAGCAATTTAATACATTTTCGGCAACTTCCTTCGAAGGAAATGAAAGATTATGTGGTTTGCCTTTGAAAACACAATGCACATATGAGGATCCACGATTGCCACCTCCAACATATGAAGAAAATCATAAGAGTATGATTGAGTGGAATTACATAAGTGCTGAATTGGGATTTGTTTTTGGCTTTGGAATTGTAATTGCCCCCCTTATGTTTTGGAGGAGGTGGAGAATATGGTACTATAAACATGTTGATGACATTATGTTTAGGATCTTCCCTCAACTGTGTCTTAGAAAAGAACATCATCAAAGACAGGCATTCAGAAATCAAGAGCCGAGGCACTAGTTATGGTTATGAGGCGCGACACCTCCAGGTTTGTCATGACAAACTCTTGCTTATTTTTTTAAATCAAAATGAAAAATTAATTTAAAATGTAACTTCACATAGCACCTTGAATGACGAATGCCCACATTTCTAAGCATCTTATTTGCGGAAATGCATGTGGGCTTTCCTAGGAATATAGGATGCCTTGAATCAAATGGACCTCTTATGTATGGGCCATTTCTTTTCAACTCTATGGGCCTCGAGACTATTCACAATTCATTATGTATCTTTATTTAGTAATTAGTAATTAGTTGCAGACTTGCAATGACTCCAATCAATGCAGGTAGGGGGAAATGTTGTTGCAGATTCATTGAAGTTTGTACAATTAATGTTTTGAATGCAAACTTTATGAATCTTCTAATCCCTTCTATGTATGTGATTCTACTTTCGTAGAGTATTGTTTGAACTTCTCTTTAGCTTAAAAATTCACAAAAAATTAAAAGTGCAATTATATTCTCTTGTGCTACAGTGGCTTTGAAGCCCAATGAATGATATAAGGTTGAAATGTTTTGTCACTTAATAAATCTGTCCAAACACTTCTAATTAATTTTTTTTTTTTTTTTGCCCTCTTAGATGATACTGGAAGTGGTCTTGGATGACATTATAATGTGTTTGAGTTGAGATTCATGCTTCATTTTGCAATTATTCAATCTGGTTTTTTTTAAAAGAACTTTTGGTTGATAATGACTTACACCACTGTACTCCTCACTTGCAGAGATATGTTGCTCCAAGTTTACTCTGAAAGGTGTTTGTTGAAGTCCATAAGGTCTCTCTGATGGGGTTAAATAATTCACAGTACTTTTGTTATACCGTTAATAAAGATAATTACCAGTGTACCTTTCCATATATAGACATGTTACATGTACCTCTTTGAATTCTAATTATTTTTCCTATTTTAGTGTTGTTTGTGCTTGGTCAAAAGCATGTCAGACTGACATGTCAATGTAACAGTTATTAATAAAAAATAAAATTGATGTGAAAATAAAATTTTTAAGTTCTGATATAATAAATGACGCAGAAGAAGATGCTTCATGATTTGTGGAGGCTTTGTAGTGAAGATAGTAATAAAATTTAAATAAAGTGAAAAATTATAAACCGTAAGTAAGAAAGAATGAAAGCAGACTGAATCAGAGGTGAATTGTTATATTTTTGTCTAAAGCTTCTTTAGTGATTGAGGAGATGGTCATAAAGCAGAGTAAAATAAAAGTGAAGAAAATCATTTAAAGGTAGATAGCTTCAAATTATCACTCAGTGGAGACTGGAGAGGGAGACAAAGAATTGACTTTGACTATCCTTTAGTCTTTTTATGAAATTTATCAAAGTTTTTTCCCTAAGGGCCAAAATAATAAGAAAAAAAATACTAGCTTATTTATTTATTTTTTTTATTAAGAATAATTTTTCCCCACGGCTGTGGGTCACCATTTTTTCATTTTCTTATTTTTTATTTTTATTAAGAATATTTTTGTTATTAGAAGACAATGACAATTTTTTATAATTTGAGAGGAATTATTTTAGGAAACATTAACAATGGGCTAGTTGTTTGAGACGAACATATGACTCAAAAAAATTTTAGTTCGACCTAAGGGTTTACAAGCGGTTGCGGTTAGCGGTTATTGGTTAAAACCGTTAACCGCAACCGCGTAAGGCGGTTATTGAATTTTAATAACCGCAACCGCTCCGCTTAGGCGTTTAGCGGTTATTTTATAACTAGCGGTTAATGGTTATTCAAGCCGATAACCGGCAGTTTTATAACTATTTTTTTTATATGAGCTTTTGTAGATATTTTGGGCCTTCATTGTGCCTATTTTTTGAGCTTATTTTAAATAGTTTTGGATCAAATCAAAGTGTTCTAAAAAACAATGAATATGTAAAACTATAGCCTTAACTCGTATTTAAAATGACACCAAAACGGCGTTGTTTTTAATGTTATATGTTTAATATAATATATATTTATATTATTATATATAAGCATAAGCGGTTAACACTTATTAACCACTTTTTCATACTCTTAAAATGGCTAACCGTTCCGCTTTGCGGTTAACAGTTATAAGCGGTTTCGACACCCTTGGCTCAGCCTACAATTAGACATTGGGTATTACAGGGGATCCATTCGTTGGGTTTTCAAGACACTTTGATGGTCTTTGGCAGAAAACGACACCAACAAAGCCCGTACGTATATATGGTGTATTGTATTTGATGTAGGCTGAGGGCAAC
>NC_081550.1:18775079-18795166 GCF_901000735.1 Corylus avellana | reverse complement strand
AACTTGTACTATTTTACTTATAATCACTCATTGGCTGGTGATTTATATAATACTGGCGTGCATGACAGTGTCATTTAATTATAAAATATAATTAAAATATTATATAAACAGTAAAATATATATATATATTATAACACTGGCGTGCATGATTGTTCATGCACGCCAGTGTTATACAAATCACTGCTCATCACTCATTTGAAAGTATTTTGTCCAACTACGATAGATTGGCTAATTCCAAATTGGGGAATTTCCATTGTCATTGTGAGGTTGATTTTGGGGAGGTGAAATATTACAACTAGCACTTGGAACTTGGAAATATTACAACTAGTCTTCTATTTTTTTTATTTTTTTTTTGGTTCTTTTTTAATTAGTGAAAAGTCAATTATATATTCGACTAGATTATATATATGAATGTTAAGATATTAACGCATGCTAGATCTGCAAGAAATAGTGTCAAACTTTCTAGTCCCGGCCGGGTCAAATTGATCACATTGAACAGGAAACTTTCAAGATTGATGGTGTAGAGGTTCATGCTATACCATTACTTGATGATGGGGGACCTCATCATGCATATATATGTAAAGCATATATGCATCAAAAAGGATAGCTCTAATTAAACTTGATAATGCATGTGCAAATGCTTAGTCCAATATTTGAGTTGGATTGAACATCCTGCCTATTCTCCCCTTTTAAGGTGGCAACTAAGTACATCACATCGGCATCACCTCTTAATGGTTTCACCACTTCATCCAAATTACCCTTATCAAGCTTATGCCAGTAGAATAACTCATTTAGATATCCTAGATCTCCTCTGTAGTGTCCCAGAATTTTCAAAGCTATTTAAATAGATTATTTTGATAATGATGTTATTTTAATATCCATTGTAGCTAAGGATTTTAATTCTTGGAAAATTTATGAGAGTGGTAATTAGAGAATGGTAATTGGTGAAATAGTATAGGGTTGGTGAAATAGTAAAATGAGGGTATAATTGTAAATTGAAGATAGAATGAGGGTATAATTGTAAATTGAAGGTAGAATAGTATAGGGTTGGTGAAATAGTATAGGGTTGGTGAAATAGTAAAATGAGGGTATAATTGTAAATTGACGGTAGAATAGTGTTTGATTTTCTCCTATAAATAGAGCTCTTCTCCTTCAGAATTTTCACCACTCATCTCCTCTCCCATCTCTTGCATATATTCTTCCTTCTTCCGCTTTTTACTCGGTCTTTCTTCTTTCTAAGAGTGTTTACTCAGAACAGAGAGAGAAAGGGCGAGACCAAGCGCTACAAGAAAGAAAGAACACAAGAGATAGCGGACTTTAGAAATTAGTTTCAAAAGATATACTAGTGGTGTTAGTCATATTGGAGCAACTAGATTCCTTCATACCACTTTTAGCTTCAGTCTAGAGGTAAGTAAATTCACTACCCCTTCTAAAGTTACTTCATGTCATGCTATTTATTCATTCTTTAGTAAATTGTAAATGATTATTTTATTTACGTATTATGAAGTTATGTTGCATGCATGAAGGATTTCTAAAAGAATTATTTAGAAAGTTTATATTTCTTTAAAGGCTTTTTAAGCACAACAAGTTTATATTTGGAAAAGTTTCCATTTTAAGAAAAGAAAGTTGAGAAATGATGATGATTATAAGAAAGAAAAATGATGATAAACCCTCCTACATGTTGCCCTAAGATGCATCAAAAGAAGTACAAAGAAAAGTACAAGAGATGAGATAAATGTTTATGAAATGAGGGCACATGTATGGAGGAGAGTATTTTTGGCCCCAAGATAAGATAAGATGAGAGTTCGGTACCGATACTCGGATGGAGGCGAAACCACTGAAGGAGGCTATGCCAGAAGGTGGTATTCCATCAACTAGACCGTTGAGTGCACCAAGAAAGAGTTAATTGACGGTCGGGCATGGCTGTGGCCACAGTTCAGTGCCATGGTCACAAGGACCCGCAACCCTCGTGCACAGGGGTAATAGTGTACATGGGCCCTATTATGAGAAAATGATACTATATTTTCAACGAAGATATGCTAAGATGATTTACAAAGATTATTTATAATGATGCATTATGATGATGATTTATAAAGATGATTTACAACGATGATCTATTACTAGAGGTAATAGTATGTATATGTTACGGGAGATGCAACCGTACATACAGATATTATTATGGCTAGAATTATATTTATTTGCGAAAATGATTTTCAAAACTGAGAACAAGGAGTAAAACTATTTATGGTTGTGGATTTTACTTGCTGGGCCCCCTTTGGGCTCATTCAGTTTTATTTCTTGTTTTCAGGTAGAAAGGATGCTGGAATAGGAGGCCGGAATGGGGTGGGAATAATTATTAATTTTCAAAGTCTTTTCATATAAGTTATTGTAATGATATGATATTCCGCAACTAAAGTTTAATGTTTTCTAATTTCGCTTGTAATAAAATCTCTTGAATAATGTTTTATACATTTTTGTATCCTTTAAAATCAAGTACTCTGATAGACCTTATAGATCTTTGCAAGAACTTTTGTTGTAAAAGAAGAAAAGTGGCAAACTCAGCCTTAACGGGCTGGGGATGTTACAATTTTGGTATCAGAGCAAAGGTTATAAGGTTCTGGCAGACTTTTCAAAACAAAAAAAAATAATAATAAAAATAAAAAAAAAAAATTTGGGGGGTTAATGAGAAGCCACATTCCGGCCAAGTAGAGTGTGCATTGTTGTGTGGTCTCTAATAAATGATGCATGAGCATTTTTCTAATGGTTAATTTTTTGTTAAAAAAAAAAAAAAAATCATCTTAGTGTGATTAATTTGGAGGATTTTATTATTGTGATCAAGTTAATGACGGAGATGAATTTTTATTTTATAGATAGGTTGTGATCTATAGTATCTGCCTATTTGGATTTGCGGCAGTTTTTTAGAGTATCAATTGATAAGGGTATATTTTAAGGTGTCTCGAGGATTTAGAAAAGATTATTGATCATGATTTAAAAAAATCGTATGATGATTTTATAGATTTGGGTTGCGAGCTAATTTGTGAAATTAATTTGGTGACAAAATGGTTTTATTGATTTAGGTTGTGAGACAAATGGTGTAAGTGACTTAGTAACGAATGGTCTTATGGATGTCGATTGTGAAATGATTCTTGAACTGAATTAATGATATAAGAGTTTATATGAGTTTTTGGTAATGGCTAAGGTTTGGTCGATGACAATAATGATACTATGATTGATGTTGTAATATATGGATTGATGAATAAGGATTACGTAGTGGCATGAAGTGAATGCCTAAGTATTGCAGGGATAAATGCAAATGAGGTATACCCTAGAATCTATAAGATATTTTGATATATAAAGTTGTGGTTTAAGGATTTTGATATTTTCAAATGATTGTGATGACTTTAAGGTACAATTCATGAAATCTTTGAGGTGATTCTTAGAATTTGAGGTGTTAGGTTTTCTGTAATTGAGGTAAATTATATTGAAGTGATGCTTAAAGTTTTGAGGATGAATTAGTGCTCCTAGGTTGTGGATAATATTTAAATTTTGAGGCATTAGTGGATATGAAATTATGAGAAATTTTAGTTACATGCCAAAGCTTTTGATATAATTTTCTTTTACTAAGTAAAGATAATGGATTATTATTCTTGAGGTAAATTGAAGCATAAAGGTAAGAGTTGAAAGACAATATGATACAGTGATATAATATAGTGACATGATCTAAATTTCTCTTATAAGATATATGTTCAATGATATTAAAGTATTTTAGAGGTTGATAACATGTGATGGTGCATACTTAGATGTTTTATTGAGTGATTAACTTGTTAAACAGATTGTTTGTTTAAAGGAAGTTATTACAATGACAGAATGATTTCATAATGAATATTGAATGAGCACTGAATGATTACGAAAAGAAATGTTTGGAGAACAAGCTCCTTATAATATTACATACCAGTGTCCATAAAAAAAAAAAAAAAAAAAAAAAAAAGAAGGGAATTTGTTGCATAAAGAGACACGTGATAATGAGATGAGCAGATGATTCCTCAGAGCTGCTCCAGGAAAATTATTTCTGCATAGAGAAAACCTAGTATGAGCAGAATCGTATATATTTATATAATTGAATTATCAAAGAGAATATTTATTTCTAATGAGGTACCTGACTAGAGCGTGTGCGGAGAGACTTGCAACACCCCTGAACATCGACCCGGAGTTTTTCGTGCTGTCGCTGGAGACGTTCGGTATTCTTCTCCATTTCTAGCATCTTTGGTCCCAAGTATTCTGCGTAAGATAACATCATCTTTTTCAGCTGAGTATTCTCCTGCTTCAAATCCACGTGTTTTCGTTTGTAGTATTTGAGCAGTCGCTGTAAGACCCCGATTTGGTTTCTTGAGACTTTCAGCTCAACATTTCTGGCACTCAAACGTTGTGCCATGTCAGAAACTGAAGCAGCACCTTGGATACTGAATGCCAATGAGTTATTAATAGCATCAGTATCCGACCTATCAGCTAAGAACGTTTGATCCCGTGGAATTACGAAACCTTTGGCCACTGCTACAGCAGTAGAATCATGGAGCATGACAGAATCGTGAATAGTGATAGGACGATTGTCAAAGACAAAAGTTGGCTGCCATACGTTAGGATATGCAGCAGGTTCATTAGGGTGTGTAACAGGTACGACGGGATGAATAGCAGACACTTCAGGGGGAACAACAGGCACCTCCGGTTGCACGTCAGGCATAACAATGGGTTGTGCTGCAGGAGCAACATTCAAATCGAGGTTGTTAACGGATGATGATGATACTCCCATATTTAGGAGAGTAAGGAAAAATAGTTGAGAATACGAAGAAATTGGGAGAGATGAAGTACTGAGAAGAGACTAAGCGTTAGGAACTGAAGAAATTTTGTGAAGTTTCTGGAAGCAGCAGACGAGTGGCTTTAAAGGAATTTTTCACTTCAGGTGAAATAAACAGTAAACAACAAAGCGTTAGGCGACCTCGGGCCGCGATGGAAATTTTGTCAAAAGATCCCGTGGAAGTAGGATCTTGTCTCCTGTCATAAATTCGACTGAGCTCATTTTTCAAACCCACTGTTCAATCAACGACTTCAAATACCATGCGTGGGCAACTGAATGAATTGTCATGCCAACGCGCACCACGCGCTCGTTCATTACCAGAAATCTTTCCTATAAATTCACACCTCTTTCTCCATTGCAACACATGCCTTCTGATCATACTCCTTCACCTGAAATCTTCTAATGACCTTCCATACAATGAAAGCTCGACTTTTCCTCCTAGTTGAGCGTATCCTCAAGAGAAAAATGCAGCCTCACGACTTGATTCACAAACCCAACTCCTTATACTCTCAGTAGTAAACCATTGAAGCAAGATTATCGTTGATCATGTCCTGATGAAGCAAGATTATCCTTGATCATGCTTCTCAGGCTAAATATCTCTCTTTTCTTCTCAGTCTCCATAAATGACAGAAGAGAGAGAGCATCCGATGTGGGTATTTTGAAAGTCTCACATACATGCCATGTCCTGAAATGCTTTTCAAATCTTCATTTCTAGAAAGCAACAGGACTATCTTTCTCTCTTTTCTCTTCTTGACCTTGCAAGACCCAAGGGAGAGAAATTATAGCATGTGTACTTTGGAACTTCCAGCCTGGAAACTTACCCATATCCTACTTTGCTTGCTTATCAATTTCATCTCTAGAACGCAGCAAAGCACAGCATGTATTAGTCAAGAATGGATGAGAATCTTACATTTGATGTAATCGTGTATTTCGTTTGAGTTGAAATCTTAATTACGAGTTTCTATTGTTGAGTTATGATTTATCAAGTAAAGATGTAGTACTGAAAGATTTTCGCTGATATTGTAGCATCAACACAAAAGTTGGGATGAGAAAATAGAAACGGTTGTGTATTTAGAATGAATCGAATTATGATGTCACTTCTGAGGTATATTCATGTAATGATGTTTTTGGAAAATATAAACTGTAGAATGTTGGTGCTATTTACTTTTACAGGTTTATGATGGTGAGAAGTTAATAATTATTAGAGCATCATATTAAAATTTCGTATGCATGATTTGGAATACTGAGATACTAAAGAGAATATAGGCGGGGATGATTTTTACACCTTTTTGATAAGATTGATTAAATTAGATCGAGAGAATTATTGCAGGCTTGAAATGAGGACTATGATGATTGGAGGTATGAACTATTGATCACATGATTTATTAATTTGATGTTTAAACCTTGATTGTAGACTGTTGATGAATAACTCGATTGTTGTTATTGAGGTTGGAAAGAAACAATGGAAAAGATTTTGAGGTAAGATTTTAGTGTGAATTGATGAATGATTGCAGAAATTGAGACTTTAGACTGTGAATAAGATTTACTCATAGAAGAAGGAGATGGAATTTCAATATGATAAAAGAGAGTAAGCTTTGATGAAGGATTGAAAGGAATATTATCTGAATCCCTCAACTTGAAGATTGGACGATAATATTATAGGTTTTAATTTCGAGGACGAAATTCTAATAAGGAGGGAAGATTGTAGTGTCCCAGAATTTTCAAAGCTATTTAAATAGATTATTTTGATAATGATGTTATTTTAATATCCATTGTAGCTAAGGATTTTAATTCTTGGGAAATTTATGAGAGTGGTAATTAGAGAATGGTAATTAGTGAAATAGTATAGGGTTGGTGAAATAGTATAGGGTTGGTGGAATAGTAAAATGAGGGTATAATTGTAAATTGACGGTAGAATAGTGTTTGATTTTCTCCTATAAATAGAGCTCTTCTCCTTCAGAATTTTCACCACTCATCTCCTCTCCCATCTCTTGCATATATTCTTCCTTCTTCCGCTTTTTACTCGGTCTTTCTTCTTTCTAAGAGTGTTTACTCAGAACAGAGAGAGAAAGGGCGAGACCAAGCGCTACAAGAAAGAAAGAACACAAGAGATAGCGGACTTTAGAAATTAGTTTCAAAAGATATACTAGTGGTGTTAGTCATATTGGAGCAACTGGATTCCTTCATACCACTTTTAGCTTCAGTCTAGAGGTAAGTAAATTCACTACCCCTTTTAAAATTACTTCATGTCATGCTATTTATATATTCTTGTATCAAACTGTAAATGATTATTTTATTTACCTGTCATGGAGATATGTTGCATGCATGAAGGATTTCTAAAAGAATTATTTAGAAAGTTTATATTTCTTTAAATGCTTTTTAAGCACAACAAGTTTATATTTGGAAAAGTTTCCATTTTAAGAAAAGAAAGTTGAGAAATGATGATGATTATAAGAAAGAAAAAAGATGATAAACCCTCCTACATGTTGCCCTAAGATGCATCAAAAGAAGTACAAAGAAAAGTACAAGAGATGAGATAAATGTTTATGAAATGAGGGCACATGTATGGAGGAGAGTATTTTTGGCCCCAAGATAAGATAAGATGAGAGTTCGGTACCGATACTCGGATGGAGGCGAAACCACTGAAGGAGGCTATGCCAGAAGGTGGTATTCCATCAACTAGACCGTTGAGTGCACCAAGAAAGAGTTAATTGACGGTCGGGCATGGCTGTGGCCACAGTTCAGTGCCATGGTCACAAGGACCCGCAACCCTCGTGCACAGGGGTAATAGTGTACATGGGCCTTATTATGAGAAAATGATACTATATTTTCAACGAAGATATGCTAAGATGATTTACAAAGATTATTTATAATGATGCATTATGATGATGATTTATAAAGATGATTTACAACGATGATCTATTACTAGATGTAATAGTATGTATATGTTACGGGAGATGCAACCGTACATACAGATATTATTATGGCTAGAATTATATTTATTTGCGAAAATGATTTTCAAAACTGAGAACAAGGAGTAAAACTATTTATGGTTGTGGATGTTACTTGCTGGGCCCCCTTTGGGCTCATTCAGTTTTATTTCTTGTTTTCAGGTAGAAAGGATGCTGGAATAGGAGGCCGGAATGGGGTGGGAATAATTATTAATTTTCAAAGTCTTTTCATATAAGTTATTGTAATGATATGATATTCCGCAACTAAAGTTTAATGTTTTCTAATTTCGCTTGTAATAAAATCTCTTGAATAATGTTTTATACATTTTTCGTATCCTTTAAAATCAAGTACTCTGATAGACCTTATAGATCTTTGCAAGAACTTTTGTTGTAAAAGAAGAAAAGTGGCAAACTCAGCCTTAACGGGCTGGGGATGTTACACATGCTCTATTGATTATTGGTTGCAATTATTTGAGATGATGGAGCCCATATTGAACTTCAAAGGCAATTTACATGAATGAGACTTGAAGCATGGAGTCTTTGCATGGAGATAAGACTTATTTTTAGTGGTCTATCACCTTTCCATTGAGATAAGCTTTAAAACCCAAAGTTGACCGACTATTGTTACCCTAACTCGGAACGAGATTTCCATGGATCAATTGATGAAGGTAACAAACGATCGATTAGCAGTTACAAGGAATAAAAATAAAGACCATAGAACCACCTTCTCGTGCATGAGCGTTCATAAAATCACCATCTCATCCATAATCTTCATTTTGGTAATCCGTAACCTCTGAAAATCTTGAAGTTTGTGAGAAAATAAATGAGAAGAGAGAGAGTTCACACTTGGAGGAGTCAATCCTCAAACCTTGAAAGCTTATGATTTGAGTTAATCATTTTAATATAAACCTTCATACTTTGTTTTCTACGTTCTTATAATGTTTAATCTATATCTAAGTTATGTTTAGCTATTTTCATAACCATGTGTAAGATATAGTCATCTTTTGAAAGATATACTTTTTGTACAAGTTTAAAAAATACCCAAAATGAAGCTTACCCCTTTTCTTTTTTCTTTTTTTTACCCTTAAAGTTAGATTAATAGGATTCTTTTTGCCATAAGCATATATTACTCAAAATAAATTATGTTCGCATGATTAGAATTATCAAGTACATTTCTTCTTTAGAACATAACTTCAAACTTTCTTCCCCCATTCTTCACCTTTATTTTTTATTTTTTATTTTATTTTGTAAATAACTTTATGTTTTGTATTATTGGCCTTCACTCTTATAATTTGTAAATACCTTTAAGTTTGTGTAGGAAGATTTATTTGAATCATATACAGGTGGAGTTCATGACGTCGTCAAAAATTAGAACGTGGAAGACAAGTGGTGTGGAGGTGGGGGGAACTGGGAAGTCTTACCGGGTCTGGCACGGCAACTTAACGGAGAGACTAGTGCGTCAATATATATTGCCGAATTTGATATTTTGATTTTTAGGAATGTAATTATTTTTAGAGAAATACTAGGTATTCTTTTAGTGTTCTCTCAACTGTGATGTGACTTTTAAAATCACCAACAGATTAAAAGTCAATAATGATAATCTCAAATTCAATAATAATTTTAAAAGACATCAGGAGAATACTAGAAGAACACCCAACATTTCCCTTATTTTTACGTTGGAAATACTTAACAGTCGGATAGGATTTTTGATAATAAAAGATTTTCATGGTTGTTTCATTCCTAAACATGTTATAAAATATCTTTATATTTTTCTCTTCTAATAGATAAGACTGTTTGATACAAAATTATTTAAAAATTATATATAAAACACAATATTTCTTTAATTTTCCAATATAGAGATTATATATTATTTGATTTATTTTTCATCTATGACCAAATAAAACATGTTAATTTCTCTTTTTGTGGAATAAGATATATAGTTTCTCACTTTAATGTTCAGAGTTTGCAAATGATCACAATCAAATCCAAAAAATAGCAGTAAAAAAATAACTATAACAACATTGTCACATATATAGTCTAACTTTTCTTATATAACCATAATAATATCCAATAATATTTTTTTTTTTTTTAAAAAAAAAAAAAACAATAATAGCATCAAAATGTCAAAAAGTAATTAAATAAAAAATAATTTTAGAACAAAAAATAAATAAAATTAATGACGTTCTTTTTTACTATTCACACGTCACCACTGGCACGTTAGCTTTAGAAGGTGACGTGCCACTGTTCACACGTCGTTACCCCCATTTCTAGTCTGCTGAAAAAATTTCATATTTTCAGCAGAAAGACAATTGGGTGGGGATTCACATTTCTTTGAATATCTGAATTCTCTATATTTAAATATCACTAAACCAGATAATCTTTTAAAATTCTCAAAAATCTTAAAAGCTAGTAGTATGAAAACGATAATCTTCAAAAATCTTAAAAGATAATCTTAAAATGCTCAAAAATCTTAAAATTCTCTTAAGTGTGTATGAAAATGATAATCAACATGGTCAAGTCTATTGTGCCCAGTTTTGATGCAATGCCCCTCCCTTTCAACAAATTTGGTTGCCGTGTAGTGGGGTTGGACCCTTTTTTCACTTTGCGTATTTAGATTGGGATGGAGAAACTTGTTTTCAATTTGAATACAAAACTTGAAATTAATAGGCAATTTACATGTATAAAACTCAAAGCATGGAGTCTTTGCATCAAGATAAGATTTATTTTTCGTTGTCTATCGTCTTTACATTTGAGATAAGCTTCAAAAATCAAAGTGGACGGACTATAATAACAAATGTGACCTCTAATTTATTTCTCATTGTCTTTCTTTGTACTTATTCTCAGTCAGTTAGAAGTGGGTGCTCAAAATATCTTTACTCCTTTTTCTCAACTATTGACGCCTAATTTGTTTTTGTGAAATTTATGTAGGCTTGACTTCATGTCATGCTCTATTGATTATTAGTTGCAAATAATTGAGATGATGGAGCCCATATTGAACTTCACTTGCAATTTACATGAATGAGACTCGAAGCATGGAGTCTTTGAATGGAGATAAAATTTATTTCTCATGGTCTATTGTCTTTCCATTGAGATAAGCTTTAAAACCCAAAGTGAACGGATCAACCATTGTAACAAATGCGTCACACCCCGCATATATACTTAAATAATAATAATTTCTAAAATGGGTAAAAAACAATTTAAAGGTATATTATTAAATTTAAATCTTAAAATTATTTTAGAAGATTATGTGAACCAAATGATTGATATCAGTATCGATCGATTGATGGAACCTTAACACCGAACGAGATTTCCATTGATCGATTGATGAAGGTAGCAAACGATTGATTAATTAGCAGTTAAAAAGAATAAAAATAAAGACCATAGAACCACCCTCTTGTGCATGAGCGTTCATAAAATCACCATCTCATCTATAATCTTCATTTTGGTAATCCATAACGTCTGAAAAATCTTAAAGTGAGAGAGAAAATAAATGAGAAGAGAGAAAGAGTTCATACTTGGACTTGAAAGCTTATGATTTGAGTTAATCATTTTAATATAAACCTTCATACTCTATTTTCTACGTTCTTATAATGTTTAATCTATATCTAAGTTATGTTTAGCTATTTTCATAACTATGTGTAAGATATAGTCATCTTTTGAAAGATATACTTTTTGTACAAGTTTAAAAATACCCAAAATGAAGCTTACCTTCTTTTTTTTTCCTCAAAGTTAGATCAATACATATGATTCTTTTTGCCATGAGCATATATTACTCAAAATAAATTATGTTCGTATGATTAGAACATAACTTCAAACTTTCTTCCCCCATTCTTCACCTTTATTTATTTTTTTATTTTTTTGTAAATACCTTTATGTTTTGTATTATTGGCTTTCACACTTGTTTCCGTTGGTCCAATAACAATTAAGTTTGTGTAGGAAGATTCTTATTTGAATCATATACAAGTGGAGTTCATGACGTCGTCAAAAATTAGAATGTGGAAGACAAGTGGAGGTGGGGGAACTAGGAAGTCCTACTGGGTCCGGCACGGCAACTTCACGGGGAGAGTGCATAAATATTGCCAAATTTGATATCTTGTAATTTTGATTTTTAGGAATGTAATTATTTTTACGTTTGGAAATAATTAAGAGTCGAATAGGATTTTTTATAATAAAAGATTTTCATGTTTGGTTCACTCCTAAACATGTTATAAAATATCTTTATATTTTTCTCTTCTAATAGATAAGGTTGTTTGATACACAATTATTTAAAAATTATATATAAAACTTGATTCAGGAGTAGATATATATATAGATGGGGGTTGTGGGCCCCATCTAGTAGTAATTGACACCATGGACCCATATTGAAATTAACAGGCAATTTACATATATAAGACTCGAAGCATGGAGTCTTTGCATCAAGATAAGATTTATTTTTCGTTGTCTAACGTCTTTACATTTGAGATAAGCTTCAAAAACCAAAGTGGATGGACCATGCATAATAACAAATGTGACTTGTTTTTCTTTGTATTTATTATCAATCAGTCAAGGGTGTGTGCTCAAAAAGTCCTTACTCATTTTTCTCAACTATTGACACCTAATATGTTTTTGTGAAATTTATGCAAGGATTGACTTCGTGTCATGCTTTACTGATTAATTTTTCTTTTATAATGATTTATTGATTATTAGTTGCAAATAATTGAGATGATGGAGCCCATATTAAACTTCACAGGACAGACCAACATAACAAATGTGTCACACCCCTCATATTTAAATAATAATAATTTTTAAAATGGGTAAAAAACAATTGAAGGCTATATATATTATTAAATTTAAATCTTAAAATTATTTTAGAAGATTATGTGAACCGAATGAGTTGATATCACTATTGATCGATTGATGGAACCCTAACACCGAACGAGGTTTTCATTGATTGATTGATGAAGGTAATGAACAATCGATTAGCAGTTACAAAGAATAAAAATAAAGACCATGGAACCACCCTCTCGTGCATGAGTGTTCATAAAACCACCATCTCGTCCATATAATCTTCATTTTGGTTATCCCTAATCTCTAAAAAATCTTAAGTGAGAGAGAGAAAAGAAATGAGAAGAGAGAGAGAGAGAGTTCATACTTGGAAGAGTCAATCCTCAAGCCTTGAAAGCTTCTAATTTGAGATAATCATTTTAATATAAACCTTCATACTCCGTTTTCTACGTTCTTAAAATGTGTAATCTATATCTAAGTTATGTTTAGCTATTTTCATAACTATGTCGGTCTATGTGTAACCTCAAAGGTAGATCAATAGGATTCTTTTTGCCCTGAGCATATATTACACAAACTAAATTATGTTCGCATGATTAGAATTATTATGCATCAACAATCTTGTTCACATTACTTATGAAAATATATATTTGTTTATTGAGTAGGAATCAGTGTGACATGCTGTTCAAGCACAAGCACTAAGCAGCACTAAAATAAAGCAATAAATAGGGAAAAATAATTAGAATTCAACGAGATACATGCCGATGGAGAGGTACTCGGGTAATTATTTGATTCAAAACATGAGAAAAGTACTTTGAATTATTAAGTGCCCATCACACATAAAGTGTATATCAGCATCTGAGCATAACGGCCACCAGAGAGGCCTTGCAGACTTCAGCAAACTTCCTTCAGAGTAAACTTGGAAAACATATCTCTACAAATGAACCCTAGAAGAAATATGCTTGAACCCCAGCTGCCAACAAATCCCAATACAGACACCAAATGAGTAAAATCTATCCAAACACCAAATCTATATAACTATACAAGACAACCGTAATACAAACAAAACCACACCAGCAGAATTCTGCTGTTGCCATGTAAAGTTAAATTTTCCGTTGGAGTCATACCTTAAGAAAACGCCAGCATCCAATCATGTGCATCCATTTTTTTCATTTTTTCCTATTTCATCATACAAATTTAATATATTAACCATTATAATTGTGGACTTATGTAGATCATACACAAATTCAATGGTGAATTCATTTATTCACTGTGGAGATGATTAAAAATAGAATGAATTATATTATTTCTCTAAAATATATGAAAACACCATAATTATCAACACACTTGTTTACAAAACTTGTTTTCAATTTGAATACAAAACTTAAAATTAACAGGCAATTTACATGTATAAGACTCAAAGCATGGAGTCATTGCATCATGATAAGATTTATTTTTCATTGTCTGTCGTCTTTACATTTGAAATAAGTTTTAAAAACTAAAGTGGACAGACCACAATAACATATGTGACTTCTTATTTATTTATCATTGTCTTTCTTTGCGTTTATTCTATGTCAGTTAGAAGTGGAAGATCAAAAAGTGCTTACTCCTTTTTCTCAACTACCACATCTAATTTGTTTTTATGAAATTTATGTAAGGATTGACTTCATGTCATGCTTTATTGATTATTAGTTGCAAATAATTGAGATGATGAAGCCCATATCAAACTTCACAGGCAATTGACATGAATGAGACTCAAAGCATAGAGAAAAAAACTTATTTCTCATGATGGTCTATCGTCTTTCCATTGAGATAAGCTTTAAAACCCAAAGTCGACGGACTAGCATAACAAATGTGTCACACCTCGCATATTTAAATAATAATAATAATTTTAAAATAGGTAAAAAAAACAATTTAAAGCTATATTATTAAATTTAAATCTTAAAATTATTTTAGAAGATTATGTCACCAAATGATCGATATCGCTATCGATCGATTGATGGAACCCTAGCACCGAATGAGGTTTCCATTGATCGATTGATGAAGGTAACGAACGATCAATTAGCAGTTACAATAAATAAAAATAAAGACCATAAAACCACCATCTCGTGTATGAACATTCATAAACCACCATATCGTCCAGAACCTTCATTTTGGTCATCCCTAACCACTGAAAAATCCTAGAGTGATAGAGAGAAAAGAAATGAGAAGAGAGAATGCGTTTATACTTGTAGGAGTCAATACTCCTCAAGCCTTGAAAACTTATGATTTGAGGTAATCATTTAAATATAAACCTTCATACTCTATTTTCTAGGTTCTTATAAATGTTTAATCTATATCTAAGTTATGTTTAGCTATTTTCATAACCATGATATAGTCATCTTTTGAAAGATATGGTCTTCGTACAAGTTTAAAAATACCCAAAATGAAGCTTACCTTTTTCCCATTTATTTTTGGGTTTCACTCTTCTTTTCGTTGGTCATATATTCAAATAAAATATGTTTATTTTAATTTTTTTAAAAACAAACATTAAAAGAATGCAAAAGAAAATATAAAGCTATGAAAATTTTGTTTCCACATACATTTTGTCATGGATGTTTGCAAAAAGTATCGAGGAGAAAAACAATTAGTAGATATAATCATCTTAGTTTGTCATTAATTATGCCATCAACACTACCAATTAAATGCATCCACGAGAAAAACTTGGTAGGAAAGACTTACAAAAGTTTTGTCCCTCGCACCTATCCAACCACAAAAAAAAAAAAAAAAAAAGTCTTCTTATGATAATTATGGTGTTTTCATTTATTTTAATTAAAAAAATGCAATAGAATATTGATTAAATGATTGAACTTTTTTCTTTTTTTTTTGGGAAAACTTCACTTACCCCCACAAACTTTCGCGCTTTTTGCGGACACCCCCCCCCCCCATTGTTCAAAAACTCTCACTTTGATGTATCCAACTTTCGTTTCCTTCCACTTTGCCCCTTCCGTTAAGATTTTCTGTGAAATCCTAACGAAGGGGTGTGAAATTCCAATCTTGCCCTTATTTTTTTTTAATCTAATAATTATAATATTTGAAGAAACTTCACTTATCCCTCCTGAACTTACGCACCTTTTGCAAACACTCCCCAATCTTTAAAGTCTTTCACTTTGGTGTATCGAACTTTTGTTTCGTTTCAGTTACCACATTCCGTTAGGATTTTCTGTTAAATCCTAATGGAGGGGCGTGAAATTCCTAAAATGCCCTTATTTTTATTAAAAAATAATCTTTTATTAAAAAAAACTCTTGACCCGTGGGTTCATCGGTATTCTATCCGCTCCTTACACTTTCACGAATTAGAGCAGCACTGCATTCTAACAGTTTGAAAGACCTCGGTGGGTCACCAAGGTGACCACGAAGGGTCACAAGTGTGGGTCACTTTTTTTTTTTTTTTTTAATATAATAATTATAATAATAAATTTTTTTTATTTATAAATAAGGTTAAATTTGAAATTTTTAAAAATTTTAGGGGTATAAAGGTCGTTTACTCATTCTATTGTTTGATTTAATTCTCATATCTAATGGTAGGGGGTATTTGAAACGAAACGAAAGTTTGATACACCAAAGTGAGAGACTTTGAAGATTGGGGGGTGTTTGCAAAAGACGCATAAGTTCAGGGTGGATAAGTGAAGTTTTCTCTAATTTTTTATTTATAAATAAGGGTAAATTTGGAATTTTTTTTAAAAAAATTAGGGTTATAAAGGTCTTTTACTCATTTGACCGTTTGATTTAACTGCAAAATCCTAACGGAAGGGGGAAAGTGAAAGGAAATCGAAATTGGATACATCAAAGTGAGAGTTTTTGAACAATAGAGGGTGTCTGCAAAAAAAGGCGAAAGTTTGGGAGGGGTAAGTGAAGTTTCTCCCCCTTTTTTTTTTATCAACTTAAGCTTTTAGGACAAGTAGTGATTTAACATGATATCAGAGTTAATTCGCCTCTCATTTAATTAAATATTCCAAGTTGTTATTTACTATAAAGAATTGACAAGGTGATAAATTTATGATGTGTTGGGCTGGATAAAGTCTAACTAAAAATGAACTCATTTGCTAATGTTTTTATGACTACATTTTCTTCTTTTTTTTAACAAATAACTGAACACACTAATCATTCAAAATTAATTTCACTAGTTATCGTGGCTAGTATTTGATGCCTAATTTGCTTTCGAGAAATTTATACAAGAATGGACTTCATTCATCGTTATACAATGATAGAAATAGAATTTTAGGTTGGGAGAGAAAACTAAAAAATTATGTCACATGATTTTTTTTTATAAGTAAACAAACTTTATTTTCGTGAAATTTCTATAAGAATTGACGATCATGTCATCCTAAATCCTAATACAATGGCGAAAGTAGAATTTTAGGTTTGAGAGACAAAATTAAAAAAAAAAAAAAAAAAAAATTGAGGGCATAAAAATTTAATTTTAAAAGGATTATTAGGGTATTTTTTTAAAAAAAATAAATAAATAAATTGTGGAAGACACCCCAAGCTTACATGTATTTCCACGCCTCTCCTAATATTAGCTTTATTGATTATTAGTTAGGGTCTGTTTGCAGGGATGGAGCCAGCCAAAAAAAAAATTTAGTTTTTTAGAATTTTTTTATTTAAAAAAAAAATTATTTTGGTTATTTTTTATGAAATAAAGACTACCATAAGGGCAAAAAAAAAAAGAGCATTTAAAAGTAAGGGCCAACAAATAGACATTTGAAAGTAGGGACAAAAATAAAAATAAAAAATAAAAAATTAATGGATATGGCACAAAAAAATTAGGAATATGGCCAAAAGTTTTTATTGGATATGGCAAAAAAAATCTAAAAATTGGGCCAAATTGTTTTTTGGAAGGGCCCAAATGACTAAACTTAAAACTATATTTTTTTTCCTTATTTTGGGGGGACCATGGCCTACCCCGGTCCCCCCTCCCACCGTCTCAAGAGACAACCTTACAATAAAGAATCGAAGAGGTTGTGATATAAATGTGGTTGTTGCCTAATTTCTTTTGAGTGTGATTAAATTTATAGATGGGGGTTGTGGCTCCGACTAGCTGATCATGTGCATGCTGAAAATATAATGCATGGTTCCACTAACACGACTTTGAGTCGTACGTGGCCGACCAAGAAGAAGTAAGAGAAGATGACCTTATAGATCGAGCTCCATTATTTGATCTTATAAGTCCGAATTTCTTTCAAATTTCTTTCCTTTTCCGAGTGCTTTGTGAGGTTTACTTGGCTCCTGGACATACGTTTTGAATAATTGGTCTTCCATTACAAGACTAAAAGAGAGTTGTTTTGTTATCTTCCTTTAGTTCTGTCTAATATGCCATATATAATTACTTTAAAGAGAAGTAATACATGCATGAAGAAGCAAAATAAGCATAGCATTCCTCAGTGCTAGCTAAAGGATATTAGAAATTCTTTGGTATCGAGATTATGTAATTTGTATTATTTCTCTTTGCTAAAAGGCTAATGAGATTTTTAGTAAAGATTTTTGGCATTTTTTTTTTTCTTTATTGATGAAAGTCAACTAAATAAATTAATAATTCTAATACGTCTATTAACAAGGATTATTAATAATTGGAAGTCATTGCTTCAGCCACCCATATATTGTTGGGTTTCACTCTTCTTACCCTTTCTGTATCATTAGTGGAGTTGACCCAAGTGGCCAGTCAAAAATTACAACTTTGGGTCATAGAAAGCAGAAAATTAAGAGGAATGTGGAAGACAAGTGGAGGTGGGGGAATTCCTACCGGTTCTGGCACGGCAACGTCTTGGGGAGAAATTTGATGTTGATCAGTAATTTGGAATTGTTTGAGTGTGATTTTCCACGCGTTTGGAAGGAATTTGATAGAATTTTTGGAAATATAACATTCTCATGTTTGGTTTACTTATATATAGGTATCATTAATTAGGAAAGACTCCTCTTTACGAAAAGAGAATAACTTTAATAAGGTCGTGGTGTAAATTGGGTGTTTTGCACCCTTCAATAAAAATCATACATTTCAGCTTAAAACACAAAAAAATAAATAAATAACTAATAATAATAATAATAATATAATCCTTTACACCAAATAATTTCCCTTCTCTTGACAACATACACATTGATAAAATCATGAGATTTTGGAGATTTCGGCATTGAGAGGTTGGAGTTGGAGGTGGGTGGGGGTTCGGTGGCGAGTGGTGAGTATTGGGTTAGAATTAATGGAAAAGTTCATGGGATTGATTTGAATTAAAGATATGATGTTTTTATCTTCATTGTATTTGGTGTTTTTACCTAATGTGTCAAATTTCTATTGAATACCGTAAAAATGTGTTTTACACCACATCCTATAGAATGTGCTCTCTTAGGAAAAGTAATTGATATTTATCATTCTCCTGTACTTTACTCATGTGAACCCTATATATTCAGTTATTGATTTTTGGTTATTTATTTCTATTTGCTAAAAGGCTAATGAGATTTTTTTGTCTAACTAATATTGCTTTAATATCTGAAATCTTGTAACTTGGCACTTTTGTATTTATGAAAGTCAACTTAATAAATTAATAATTCCAATGCATACTTCTATTCACAAAGATCATTAATTATTGGAGGTCATTGCTTTAGCCATGGGATTAAACCCATTTATTTTTGGGTTAATTTCACTCTTCTTTCCCCCTCTGAATGAAGATTCTTATTTGAATGATAAGTGGAGTTGACCCAAGTGGTCAAAAATTAGAAAGCAGAAATTCTAGAATGAGAGGAATGTGGAACACAAGTAACGGAGGTGGGGGAATTCCGACCGTTTCTGGCACGGCAACTTTACATGTTTTTGAAGGAATTTGATAGAATTTCTGAGAATATAAGATTGTCATGTTTGATTTATTAATAGGCATTTTGTAGAAAATATTTGTTCTTCCCAAAATATTTTTATGTTTCTCTCTTCAAATGTATAAGGCTATTTAATACAAAATTATTTAAAAATCAAACAGAAAATGATAAGGAAGAAAAACTATATAAACTGTGGGTTTCTTTAATTTCCCAGTATATAAACTGTTTATACTATCTTATTTATTTTCTTTATTTTTCATCCATATCAGAATAAAACATGTTGATTTCCATTTTAGTAGAATAAAGTAGTTCCTCACGATAATTACGATAATTACAGATTTTACGTTCATTTCTCTTGTGGGATAAAATAGTTCCTCACTTTTGTATACAAATTTTACAAAAAGACCCAGGTAATGGGATTATTTTTTAATGCATTCTATGTACGTCAAGGTTACAAACCCAATATAAGGTAATGGGGGCCCATGACGAATATCAAACCCAGAATTCCAAGCCTAACATGAAAACAAACTCTGGCCTGGACTCCACGTGAAAACCCACAATTTGTTCAGGAACGTTCTAGCAAGTGACTTTTTTCTTTTCTCGCGAAAATACTATAATGGTCCTCTCATCACTTCAAATACCCAGCCTATTGGAGGTCATGGTGCAGAATGGACTAAGGTACT
>NC_081550.1:18770976-18774979 GCF_901000735.1 Corylus avellana | reverse complement strand
AAATTAATTTTGAATGATTCATGTGTTCAGTTATGTGTTAAAAAAGAAGAAGAAGAAATGTAGTTATAAAAATCATTAGCAAATGAGTTCATTTTTAGTAAGACTTTATCCGGCCCAACACATCATAAATTTATCACCTTGTCAATTCTTTATAGTGAATAACAACTTGGAATATTTAATTAAATGAGAGGCGAATTAACTCTGATGTCATGTTAAATCACCACTTGTCCTAAAAGTTTAAGTTGATTAAAAAAAAAAAAGTAAATTTAATCATTTAATCAATATTCTATCACATTTTTTAACTAAAATAAATGAAAACACCTTAATTATCATAACAAGACTTTTTTTTTTTTTTTTGTGGTTGGATAGGTGCGAGGGACAAGACTTTTGTAAGTCTTTCCTACCAAGTTTTTCTCGTGGATGCATTTAATTGGTAGTGTTGATGACATAATTAATGACAAACTAAGATGATTATATATATCTACTAATTATTTTTCTCGTCGATGCTTTTTGCAAACATCCATGACAAAATGTATGTGGAAACAAAATTTTCATAGCTTTATATTTTCTTTTGCATTCTTTTAATGTTTTTAAAAATAAAATAAAAAATAAATAAATTAAAATAAACATATTTTATGTGAATATATGACCAACGAAAAGAAGAGTGAAACCCAAAAATAAATGGGAAAAAGGTAAGCTTCATTTTGGGTATTTTTAAAATTGTACGAAGACCATATCTTTCAAAAGATGACTATACCATAGTTATGAAAATAGCTAAACATAACTTAGATATAGATTAAACATTTATAAGAACATAGAAAATAGAGTATGAAGGTTTATATTAAAATGATTACCTCAAATCATAAGCTTTCAAGGCCTGAGGAGTATTGACTCCTACAAGTATAAACTCATTCTCTCTTCTCATTTCTTTTCTCTCTATCACTCTAGGATTTTTCAGTGGTTAGGGATGACCAAAATGAAGGTTTTGGACGATATGGTGGTTTATGAATGTTCATACATGAGATGGTGGTTTTATGGTCTTTATTTTTATTTATTGTAACTGCTAATTGATCATTTGTTACCTTCATCAATCGATCAATGGAAACCTCGTTCGGCGCTAGGGTTCCATCAATCGATTGATAGCGATATCGATCATCTGGTTCACATAATCTTTTAAAATAATTTTAAGATTTAAATTTAATAATATAGCTTTAAATTGTTTTTTTAACTATTTTAAAATTATTATTATTTAAATATGCAAGGTGTGACACAGTTGTTATGTTGGTCCGTCCACTTTGGGTTTTAAATCTTATCTCAATGGAAAGACAATAGACCATCATGAGAAATAAGTTTTTTTCTCCATGCTTTGAGTCTCATTCATGTAAATTGCTTGGGAAGTTCGATATGGGCTCCATCATCTGAATTATTTGCAACTAATAATCAATAAAGCATGACATGAAGTCAATCCTTACATAAATTTCACAAAAACAAATTAGGTGTGGTAGTTGAGAAAAAGGAGTAAGGACTTTTTGATCTTCCACTTCTGACTGACATAGAATAAACGCAATGAAAGATAATGATAAATAAATAACAAGTCACATATGTTATTATGGTCCGTCCACTTTAGTTTTTAAAACTTATTTCAAATGTAAAGACAATAGACAATGAAAAATAAATCTTATCATGATGCAAAGACTCCATGCTTTGAGTCTTATACATGTAAATTGCTTATTAATTTCAAGTTTTGTATTCAAATTGAAAACAAGTTTCTCCATCCCAATCTAAATACGCAAAGTGAAAAAGGGTCCAACCCCACTACACGGCAACCAAATTTGTTGACAGGGAGGGGCATTGCATCAAAAGTGGGCACAAAAGACTTAATGTGTTGACTATCATTTTCATACACACTTATGAGAGTATTAAGAATTATGAGGATTTTAAGATTTCTGAAGATTATCGTTTTAATACTCGCTTTTAAGATTTTTGAGAATTTTAAAAGATTATTTCGTTTGGTTATATTTAAATATAGAGAATTCGGATACTCAAAGAAATGTGAATCATTGAATCCCCTCCCAATTGTCTTCTGCTGAAATATGAAATTTTTTCTTGGATTTGATTGTGATCATTTGTAAAATCTGTATATAAATCTGTATTTGAACTATTTTGTTCCACAAAAATCGAATTAATGAACATGTTTTATTTAGGGAAAATAGATAACAAAAATAATTAAATAATATAAATAGTTTATATATTGGAAAATTAAAGAAAAACCAAGTTTTATATATGATTTTTCTTTCCTATAATTTTTTATTTAATTTTTAAATAATTTTGTATCCAACAACCTTATGGGTTTGTAACTTTGTGGAGTGCTTTTGAGAATAAAAAATGAATGAAGATAAAATAAATATTATATTTAAATAGGATAGAAAAATTTAGAGAGTTTATTATTTACTTAAATTTAGAGAGTTTATTATTTAGCTAAAGAATAGAGAGTTGATTAAGAATACATCACTAACTATTCAAATAAGAATCTTGCTACGCAAAAGAAAGAAGAGTGAAACCCAATAAAACATGGGTTTAATCCCATGGCTAAAGCAATGACCTCCAATTATTAATAATCCTTGTTAATACAAATATGTATTAGAAAAAAGGACATTCCCCAATAATTCCACCTGCCCAAACACAAGAAATTGGGCGACCACGTGATCTTCAATTGCAGTACTGATCCCACCATTATATTTTCAGCTTAATTACATTTTGGATCTACTCGATCGGGCCCACAACCCCCATCTATATATATACTCCTGAATCCACCATTCATATATCTTATATCACCACCACCTCTTCCATCCTTAATTTACTGTAAAACTGTACTCCTCTTATTTATATATATAACGCCCTCTAATGAGACTCCCGGTCTTTTCTTGGCTTTTCTTGATGGCCATTTACTCACTTTTCTTGATGACCATTTCTGTCTTTGGGGTGGTGTCTAGCCCATGTTTCCGCAATGAGCAGTCCTTGTTGCTGCAATTGAAGAACAATCTTACGTTTAATTCTACTATGTCCACTAAACTTGTTAAGTGGAATCAAAGTGCTGATTGTTGCTCTTGGGAAGGCGTAACCTGCAACGAGGGCCGTGTTATTGGTCTCGACCTGACCAACGAATCCATCTCGGGTGGACTCGACAATTCAAGCAGCCTTTTCAGCCTTCAGCATCTCGAGAGCCTGAGTTTGGCTTATAACGACTTCAACTATTCTCATGAGATTCCATCAGAGTTTGACAAGCTTGCGAATTTGAGTTATTTGAATCTCTCATCTGCTTGCTTTACAGGGCAGATTCCTATTGCGATTTCGCGCTTGACAAGGTTGGTTACTCTTGATTTATCTTTCAATGACCTTCATCTTGAGAATCCAAATTTTAAAGTGTTGATTCAAAACCTTTCGGAGCTTATGGAACTTCATCTTGATGGTGTACTTATATCAGCTCCAGGTAATGAGTGGTGTCGGGCATTATCATCTTCGCTCCCAAATCTGAGAGTGTTGAGCTTGTCATCCTGCAATCTTTCTGGCCCGATTGATTCCTCCTTGCGGAATCTTCATTCCCTCTCAATTATTTGTTTGAACGATAACTACTTTTCAGCTCCAGTTCCAGAATTTTTTGCAGATTTCAAAAATTTGACATCCTTGGAAGTCTTCGGTTCTGAGTTGAATGGAAAGTTTCCAGAAAAGATCTTCCAAGTTCCAACACTACAAACGCTCGATTTGTCATATAATGATGACCTGCAGGGTTCTTTGCCAGAATTTCCTCTAAATGGATCTCTTCAAACCATGGTTCTTAGAGGAACAAGTTTTTCTGGGACATTACCATCTTCTATCGGTAACCTTCAAATGTTGTCAACAATTGTTCTTTGGAGTTGCAATTTCCAAGGATCAATTCCAGATTCAATGGCGAGCCTCACACAATTGAAGTATTTGGATATCTCAAACAACAAATTCAGTGGAT
>NC_081550.1:18753736-18770876 GCF_901000735.1 Corylus avellana | reverse complement strand
GAAAAACCCGTAACGTGCTTTATGGTCTTTGTCTTTGAGGTAATTGATTATGCCCCTCTACTTGTTTAATTATAAGCACCCAACAAAGAACAAAAAATAAAAAAAGTCTATAAATTACTCTATTTGTGTCCAAGAAAAGAGAAGTTGCTTTTCATCAAGCCTTTAAAAAGCAGCTTGTGACGAAGACTTCCCCACGACAAGAAAACGCGTTGCCCTCAGCCTACATCAAATACAATACACCATATATACGTACGGGCTTTGTTGGTGTCGTTTTCTGCCAAAGACCATCAAAGTGTCTTGAAAACCCAACGAATGGATCCCCTGTAATACCCAATGTCTAATTGTAGGCTGAGCCAAGGGTGTCGAAACCGCTTATAACTGTTAACCGCAAAGCGGAACGGTTAGCCATTTTAAGAGTATGAAAAAGTGGTTAATAAGTGTTAACCGCTTATGCTTATATATAATAATATAAATATATATTATATTAAACATATAACATTAAAAACAACGCCGTTTTGGTGTCATTTTAAATACGAGTTAAGGCTATAGTTTTACATATTCATTGTTTTTTAGAACACTTTGATTTGATCCAAAACTATTTAAAATAAGCTCAAAAAATAGGCACAATGAAGGCCCAAAATATCTACAAAAGCTCATATAAAAAAAATAGTTATAAAACTGCCGGTTATCGGCTTGAATAACCATTAACCGCTAGTTATAAAATAACCGCTAAACGCCTAAGCGGAGCGGTTGCGGTTATTAAAATTCAATAACCGCCTTACGCGGTTGCGGTTAACGGTTTTAACCAATAACCGCTAACCGCAACCGCTTGTAAACCCTTAGGTCGAACTAAAATTTTTTTGAGTCATATGTTCGTCTCAAACAACTAGCCCATTGTTAATGTTTCCTAAAATAATTCCTCTCAAATTATAAAAAATTGTCATTGTCTTCTAATAACAAAAATATTCTTAATAAAAATAAAAAATAAGAAAATGAAAAAATGGTGACCCACAGCCGTGGGGAAAAATTATTCTTAATAAAAAAAATAAATAAATAAGCTAGTATTTTTTTTCTTATTATTTTGGCCCTTAGGGAAAAAACTTTGATAAATTTCATAAAAAGACTAAAGGATAGTCAAAGTCAATTCTTTGTCTCCCTCTCCAGTCTCCACTGAGTGATAATTTGAAGCTATCTACCTTTAAATGATTTTCTTCACTTTTATTTTACTCTGCTTTATGACCATCTCCTCAATCACTAAAGAAGCTTTAGACAAAAATATAACAATTCACCTCTGATTCAGTCTGCTTTCATTCTTTCTTACTTACGGTTTATAATTTTTCACTTTATTTAAATTTTATTACTATCTTCACTACAAAGCCTCCACAAATCATGAAGCATCTTCTTCTGCGTCATTTATTATATCAGAACTTAAAAATTTTATTTTCACATCAATTTTATTTTTTATTAATAACTGTTACATTGACATGTCAGTCTGACATGCTTTTGACCAAGCACAAACAACACTAAAATAGGAAAAATAATTAGAATTCAAAGAGGTACATGTAACATGTCTATATATGGAAAGGTACACTGGTAATTATCTTTATTAACGGTATAACAAAAGTACTGTGAATTATTTAACCCCATCAGAGAGACCTTATGGACTTCAACAAACACCTTTCAGAGTAAACTTGGAGCAACATATCTCTGCAAGTGAGGAGTACAGTGGTGTAAGTCATTATCAACCAAAAGTTCTTTTAAAAAAAACCAGATTGAATAATTGCAAAATGAAGCATGAATCTCAACTCAAACACATTATAATGTCATCCAAGACCACTTCCAGTATCATCTAAGAGGGCAAAAAAAAAAAAAAAATTAATTAGAAGTGTTTGGACAGATTTATTAAGTGACAAAACATTTCAACCTTATATCATTCATTGGGCTTCAAAGCCACTGTAGCACAAGAGAATATAATTGCACTTTTAATTTTTTGTGAATTTTTAAGCTAAAGAGAAGTTCAAACAATACTCTACGAAAGTAGAATCACATACATAGAAGGGATTAGAAGATTCATAAAGTTTGCATTCAAAACATTAATTGTACAAACTTCAATGAATCTGCAACAACATTTCCCCCTACCTGCATTGATTGGAGTCATTGCAAGTCTGCAACTAATTACTAATTACTAAATAAAGATACATAATGAATTGTGAATAGTCTCGAGGCCCATAGAGTTGAAAAGAAATGGCCCATACATAAGAGGTCCATTTGATTCAAGGCATCCTATATTCCTAGGAAAGCCCACATGCATTTCCGCAAATAAGATGCTTAGAAATGTGGGCATTCGTCATTCAAGGTGCTATGTGAAGTTACATTTTAAATTAATTTTTCATTTTGATTTAAAAAAATAAGCAAGAGTTTGTCATGACAAACCTGGAGGTGTCGCGCCTCATAACCATAACTAGTGCCTCGGCTCTTGATTTCTGAATGCCTGTCTTTGATGATGTTCTTTTCTAAGACACAGTTGAGGGAAGATCCTAAACATAATGTCATCAACATGTTTATAGTACCATATTCTCCACCTCCTCCAAAACATAAGGGGGGCAATTACAATTCCAAAGCCAAAAACAAATCCCAATTCAGCACTTATGTAATTCCACTCAATCATACTCTTATGATTTTCTTCATATGTTGGAGGTGGCAATCGTGGATCCTCATATGTGCATTGTGTTTTCAAAGGCAAACCACATAATCTTTCATTTCCTTCGAAGGAAGTTGCCGAAAATGTATTAAATTGCTTCATCAATGGAATCTGTCCCACCAATTGGTTGAATGAAAGGTTAAGGACCGACAGAAAAATCAGACCATTGGCGAGTTGCACGGGAATCTCACCAGAAAGCTCGTTGTTTGATAGGTCTAGTGACTCAAGATGACTCAATTTTCCCAAAGATGGTGGAATTTCGCTTGTGAAAGCATTATGCGACAGGTTGAGAGTATGTAACAGTGTGAGTTCTCCAATTTCTTCAGGTATAGGACCATCAAAGTAGTTACAAGAGAAGTCAAGGGTGGTGAGGATAGTTGGAATCTTCACCAGCTCCATCTCTAAACCCTTGCTAATAATTGTTACCGTATCTTGATAAGAAAAATTACCGATATATGCAAGGTAATTACTCCCCACGCCCACCCCATGCCCACGATCCATCATTGATGTCCAAGACAAAAGAAGTATTATTGGAAGGTTACCAGTAAAATTATTTGAAGCTATGTCTACAATTTGAAGCCATGGCCAAGTGACATTAAGTTCTAGATGAGTAATGGATCCGTAAAATTTGTTAGATCGCAAAACAAGAACGCTCAACCAGGATGTGTTCTTCAAGTAAATTGGGAACGTACCCTCGATGTGGTTGTTCCCAATGTCCAAGACCTCCAACCCAATGCAATTGGCCAAAGATTTTGGTAACCCTCCTTCTAGTTGGTTTTTATTGAGAGATAAAGTTTGTAAACCACAATTATCTGGAAATGCATCGGGAATTATGCCAATGAGGTTGTTTTTCCTTAGATTTATCACATTAAGTGAACCACTCATCTCAATCAAGCACTGGGGAATTGTGCCACTGAAGAAATTATTAGACAAATCTAGACCTTCAAAATATGTAGCATTGCATATTGATCCAGGGATGCTCCCATTCAATTTATTACTTGAAAGAAAAATGGATCTAACGGAAGGAAGGGACCAACTGATGTTAGCTAGAATGGAGGGATCCAAACTATTCTCTGAGAAATCCAAGTATTCAACATGCGGGATATTTGGGAGCTGCCCTTGGAGTTGATTGGAGCGAAGATGTAGGCTAAAAAGAGAAACATTGAGGATAGGTCCTTCCAAAGTCACTAGAAAATTGTAAGAGAGATCTAAGTAAGAAAGATTAGGAAGTTTCCAGATCCAGTTGGGCATCTCTCCAAAGATCTGGTTGTGTGAAAGGTCTAGATAAAATAAATAGGATTGGTTTCTCAAGAAATCAGGAATTTTTTTCAAATTGGTGTGAGAAAGATCAAGGTATGAAAGATTTTTTAACTGCTGAATCACACTAAGGTTCAGGGAGTTATTAAATTTGTTTGAACCAAGCAAGAGCCATCGAAGACCATGGAGTTCAAAGATAGACATTGGTATTGGCCCTTCCAAATGGTTGTTATCCAAAAAAAGGTATTCCAAGAAGGAAGAAGCGTTGGAAAATTCTTTGAGTTGACCAGAAAATTGATTATTTGAAAGATATAACACTTGCAATGATGGATGTGAAAATAGAGAATCTGGAATATTCCCATTCAGTAAATTGTCACCCAACAACAAACTCTCAAGATTCAAAAGTTTTTCCCACTGAGTGGAAATAATTTCACTTGACAGATAATTATTATAAAGCCTTACAGTAGTCAGATTCTTGCACATGCTGAAATTTGGAATTGATCCACTGAATTTGTTGTTTGAGATATCCAAATACTTCAATTGTGTGAGGCTCGCCATTGAATCTGGAATTGATCCAATGAAATTGCAACTCCCAAGACTATTGTTGACAACATTTGAAGGTTACCGATAGAAGATGGTAATGTCCCAGAAAAACTTGTTCCTGTAAGAAGCATGGTTTGAAGAGATCCATTTGGAGGAAATTCTGGCAAAGAACCTTCAAGGAGAAAGTTATATGACAAATCAAGCGTTGTAGCGTTGGAACTTGGAAGATCTTTTCCGGAAATTTTCCATCAAACCCAGAATAACTGACTTTCAAGGAAGTCAAATTTTTGAAATCTGCAAAAAATTCTGGAACTGGAGCAGAAAAGTCGTTATCATTCAAACGAATAATTGAGAGGGAATGAAGATTCCGCAAGGAGGAATCAATCGGGCCTGAAAGATTGCAGTATGACAAGCTCAACACTCTCAGATTTGGGAGCGAAGATGATAATGCCCGACACCACTCATTACCTGGAGCTGATATAAGTACACCATCAAGATTAAGTTCCATAAGCTCCGAAAGGTTTTGAATCAACACTTTAAAATTTGGATTCTCAAGATGAAGGTCATTGAAAGATAAATCAAGAGTAACCAACCTTGTCAAGCGCGAAATCGCAATAGGAATCTGCCCTGTAAAGTAAGCATTTGAGAGATTCAAATAACTCAAATTCGCAAGCTTGTCAAACTCTGATGGAATCTCATGAGAATAGTTGAAGTCGTTATAAGCCAAACTCAGGCTCTCGAGATGCTGAAGGCTGAAAAGGCTGCTTGAATTGTCGAGTCCACCCGAGATGGATTCGTTGGTCAGGTCGAGACCAATAACACGGCCCTCGTTGCAGGTTACGCCTTCCCAAGAGCAACAATCAGCACTTTGATTCCACTTAACAAGTTTAGTGGACATAGTAGAATTAAACGTAAGATTGTTCTTCAATTGCAGCAACAAGGACTGCTCATTGCGGAAACATGGGCTAGACACCACCCCAAAGACAGAAATGGTCATCAAGAAAAGTGAGTAAATGGCCATCAAGAAAAGCCAAGAAAAGACCGGGAGTCTCATTGGAGGGCGTTATATATATAAATAAGAGGAGTACAGTTTTACAGTAAATTAAGGATGGAAGAGGTGGTGGTGATATAAGATATATGAATGGTGGATTCAGGAGTATATATATAGATGGGGGTTGTGGGCCCGATCGAGTAGATCCAAAATGTAATTAAGCTGAAAATATAATGGTGGGATCAGTACTGCAATTGAAGATCACGTGGTCGCCCAATTTCTTGTGTTTGGGCAGGTGGAATTATTGGGGAATGTCCTTTTTTCTAATACATATTTGTATTAACAAGGATTATTAATAATTGGAGGTCATTGCTTTAGCCATGGGATTAAACCCATGTTTTATTGGGTTTCACTCTTCTTTCTTTTGCGTAGCAAGATTCTTATTTGAATAGTTAGTGATGTATTCTTAATCAACTCTCTATTCTTTAGCTAAATAATAAACTCTCTAAATTTAAGTAAATAATAAACTCTCTAAATTTTTCTATCCTATTTAAATATAATATTTATTCTATCTTCATTCATTTTTTATTCTCAAAAGCACTCCACAAAGTTACAAACCCATAAGGTTGTTGGATACAAAATTATTTAAAAATTAAATAAAAAATTATAGGAAAGAAAAATCATATATAAAACTTGGTTTTTCTTTAATTTTCCAATATATAAACTATTTATATTATTTAATTATTTTTGTTATCTATTTTCCCTAAATAAAACATGTTCATTTCGATTTTTGTGGAACAAAATAGTTCAAATACAGATTTATATACATATTTTACAAATGATCACAATCAAATCCAAGAAAAAATTTCATATTTTAGCAGAAGACAATTGGGAGGGGATTCACATTTCTTTGAGTATCCGAATTCTCTATATTTAAATATAACCAAGCAAAATAATCTTTTAAAATTCTCAAAAATCTTAAAAGCGAGTATTAAAACGATAATGTTCAGAAATCTTAAAATCTTCATAAATCTTAATACTCTCATAAGTGTGTATGAAAATGATAGTCAACACATTAAGTCTTTTGTGCCCACTTTTGATGCAATGCCCCTCCCTTTCTACAAATTTGGTTGCCGTGCAGTGGGGTTGGACCCTTTTTCACTTTTCGTATTTAGATTGGGATGGAGAAACTTGTTTTCAATTTGAATACAAAATTTGAAATTAACAGGCAATTTACATGTATAAGACTCAAAGCATGGAGTCTTTGCATCAAAATAAGATTTATTTTTCGTTGTCTATCGTCTTTACATTTGAGATAAGCTTCAAAAATCAAAGTGGACGGACCATAATAACAAATGTGACCTCTTATTTATTTCTCATTGTCTTTCTTTGTATTTATTCTCAGTCAGTCAGAAGTGGGTGTTCAAAAAGTTCTTACTCCTTTTTCTCAACTATTAACGCCTAATTTGTTTTTGTGAAATTTATGTGAGGATTGACTTCATGTCATGCTCTATTGATTATTAGTTGCAATTATTTGAGATGATGGAGCCCATATTGAACTTCAAAGGCAATTTACATGAATGAGACTCCAAGCATGGAGATAAAACTTATTTTTAGTAGTCTATTGTCTTTCCATTGAAATAAGCTTTAAAACCCAAAGTGGACCAACTATTGTAACCCTAACACCAAACGAGATTTCCATTGATCGATTGATGAAGGTAACAAACGATCGATTAGCAGTTACAAGAAATAAAAATAAAGACCATAGAACCACCTTCTCGTGCATGAGCGTTCATAAAATCACCATCTCGTCCATAATCTTCATTTTGGTAATCCGTAACCCCTGAAAATCTTAAAGTGAGAGAGAAAATAAATGAGAAGAGAGAAAGAGTTCATACTTGGAGGAGTCAATCCTCAAACCTTGAAAGCTTATGATTTGAGTTAATCATTTTAATATAAACCTTCATACTCTGTTTTCTACGTTCTTAAAATGTTTAATCTATATCTAAGTTATGTTTAGCTATTTTCATAACTATGTGTAAGGTATAGTCATCTTTTGAAAGATATGGTTTTTGTACAAGTTTAAAAATACCCAAAATGAATTCGCTTACCATTTCCTTTCTTTTTTTTTTTTTTTTTTCCTCAAAGTTAGATCAATATATATGATTCTTTTTGCCATGAGCATATATTACTGAAAAATAAATTATGTTCGCATGATTAGAATTATCAATATATTTCTTCTTTAGAACATAACTTCAAACTTTCTTTCCCCATTCTTCACGTTTATTTTTTATTTTTTATTTTTTATTTTATTTTGTAAATAACTTTATGTTTTGTATTATTGGCCCCCACTCTTGTAATTTGTAAATACCTTTAAATTTGTGTAGGAAGATTCTTATTTGAATCATATACAGGTGGAGTTCATGACGTCGTCAAAAATTAGAATGTGGAAGACAAGTGGCGTGGAGGTGGGGGGAAATGGGAAGTCCTACCCGGTCTGGCACGGCAACTTCATGGAGAGACTAGTGCGTCAATATATATTGCCAAATTTGATATTTTGATTTTTAGGAATGTAATTATTTTTAGATAAATGCTAGGTGTTTTTTTAGTATTCTTCTGGTATCCTCCCAACTGTGGTGTGACTTTTAAAATCACCAACAGATTAAAAGTCAATAATAATAATCTCAAATTCAATAATAATTTTAAAAGATACCAGGAGAACACTAGAGAAACACCTAACATTTCCCTTATTTTTACGTTTGGAAATAATTAACAGTCGGATAGGATTTTTGATAATAAAAGATTTTCATGTTTGGTTCATTCCTAAACATGTTATAAAATATCTTTATATTAATTTTTCTCTTCTAATAGATAAGGCTGTTTGATACAAAATTATTTAAAAATTATATATAAAACGCAATATTTCTTTAATTTTCCAATATAGAGATTATATATTATTTGATTTATTTTTCATCTATGACCAAATAAAACATGTTAATTTCTCTTTTTGTGGAATAAGATATATAGTTCCTCACTTTAATGTTCAGACTTTGCAAATGATAACAATCAAATCCAAAAAAAATAGCAGTAAAAAAATAACTATAACAAAATTGTCACATATATATATAGTCTAACTTTTCTTATATAACCATAATAATATCCAATAATTTTTTTTTTTTTAAAAAAAAAATAATAATAGCATCAAAATGTCAAAAAGTAAATAAATAAAAATACTTTTCGAACAAAAAAAAAATTAACGACGTTTATTTTTTACTATTCACACGTCAACGTTGGCACGTCAGCTTTGGAAGTGACGTGCTGCTGTTCACATGTCACCAATTGGTTATATATATAGATGGGCGTTGTGGGCCCCACCTATATATATAATTAAGCTGAAAATATATAGAATGATGGGATAAGTAGTAGCTACACTATAGTCCGCAATTAAAGATGACGTTGGCGTGGGAGTGGTGGGCACTCTACTAGTAGTAGTGTTTTGTCGCCCAATTTGTTTAATTAGTGTTTGATTAAACATAATTAATAAGCTAAATGTATTATTTGGTTTTTAAAGTATGCATGGGAAAATAGTGAACCCACTTGAAATAATATTACAACACTAATTAAAATAAAGTTGCAGTTTTGATTTCAAGTAAACAAGTTGGGACTCTGCCAAAACTGAAACAATCCAATTGTACGTTGATTGCCGTCAATTTTGGATTATTAATAATCGAGGTAGAAAGCAGAAATTCTAGAAAGAACGAGTAAAAAGGAAACAAAGACAAAGGGGGTGGGGGAAGTCCTACCGGGTCTGTCACGGCAACAAAGACTTGGATAGGATCGAACCCCGAGCATCTTCTTTTTGATCTGCAAATGGAAAAAGGGGTGGTCTCCTCCTATTACAGAAGAAAGTCTTTTTTTCCACAATAAAAGATTCTCATGTTTGGTTTACTTGTAAATCATTTATTTATTTTTTTCAAAATGTCTTTATATTTTTCTCTTCTAATACATAAGGTTGATGGATACAAAATTGTTTAAAAATTAAATAAAACATGTTCATTTCGATTTTTGTGGAACAAAATACTCCCTTACTTTTATATACAGATTTAAAAAAGGATGACAATCAAATCCAAGAAAAAATTTCATATTTTCAGGGATTCGCATTTCTTTGAGTATCTGAATTCTCTATATTTAAATATAACCAAACGAGATAATCTTTTAAAATTCTCAAAAATTTTAAAAGGAAGTAATATGAAAACGATAATCTTCAAAAATATTAAAAGATAATCTTAAAGTCCTCAGAAATCTTAAAACTCTCATAAGTGTGTATGAAAATGATAGTCAACACAGTTAAGTCTTTTGTGCCCACTTTTGATGCAATACCCCTCCCTTTCAATAAATTTGGTTTCCGTGTAGTGGGTTTTTCACTTTGTGTATTTACTATTTAGATTGGGATATGGAGAAACTTGTTTTCAATTTGAATACAAAACTTGAAATTAATAGCCAATTTACATGTATAAGACTCAAAGAATGGAGTCTTTGCATCAAGATAAGATTTATTTTTCGCTGTCTAACGTCTTTACATTTGAGATAAGCTTCAAAAACCAAAGTGGACCGATCATAATAACAAATGTGACTTGTTTTTCTTTGTATTTATTATCAATTAGTCAAGAGTATGTGCTAAAAAAATTCTTACTCCTTTTTCTCATTTTTGTGAAATATATGTAAGGATTGACTACATGTCATGCTTTATTGATTATTAGTTGCAAATAATTGAGATGATGGAGCCCATATCGAACTTAACAAGCAATTTACATGCATGAGACTCAAAGCATAGATTCTTTGCATGAAGATAAAATTTATTTCTAATGGTCTATATATCTTCTTTCTATTGAGATAAGCTTTAAAACGCAAAGTGGACGGACCAGCATAACTAATGTGTCACGCCCCCGCATATTTAAACAGTAGTAATTTTAAAAAGAGAAATGCTAAGGGTACTAATTCTTTTACTAACATATGGGTACTAACATGATGTGGAGCTTATTCATTGGAGATGATCAAAACAATTAATAATAAATAAAAAAATGCTACGAATACCAATAAATAAACTCCACATCATGTTAGTATTCGTATGTTAGTAAAGAGTTAGTACCTCTAGCATTTCTAAAAGAAGAAAATTTAAATCTATATTATTAAATTTAAATCTTAAAATTATTTTAGAAGATTATGTGTACCGAATGATTAATATCACTATTGATCGATTGATGGAACCCTAACACCGAACAAGGTTTCCATTGATTGATTGATGAAGGTAACGAACAATCGATTAGCAATTACAAGGAATAAAAATAAAGACCATAGAACCACCCTCTCGTACATGAGAGTTCATAAAACCACCATCCTGTCCATAATCTTCATTTTAAAAAATATATATATATATATTCACACCTTGGTTTTTTTTTTTTTTAAATAGTTTTATTATTATTATTATTATTATTATTATTATTATTATTTTAATTTTATTAAGGGTATTTCGGTCATTGGGTGGACATTTACAATTTTTTATTTTGATCGCAAAGTAAAGAAGTTGGGACTCTCTGCGAAAACTGAAACAACTCAATTGTTGAATTTGAATTTTGGATTCTGTAGCAAGATTCTTATTTGAATCGTAAGTGGAGCTGATAGCATTCTCAATGACTAAAAATGTTAATTACATCCAATTAATTAAAATATAGATGAATTATTCACGCCAATATTTTTTTTTCATCTTTTTCCTATCTCATCTTCCAAATTTAATATATTAATTATTAGATTTGTGGACTCAAGTAGACCACACACAAATTCAACAGTGAATTCATTCATTTACTATGAAGATGGTTAAAAGATGATTAAAAATTGAATGAATTCTATTATGGGCAATACTCTTTTTTCTTGTTCTTTATTTGGTTGGATAGGTAGGAGTAGGACAAGACTTTCTTAACAATTTTGTTGTTCAATAATGATCATCTCAAATTTACTATTAAATTTGAGATGAACATTATTAAATTTTAATCTATTGATAATTTTAAAAGTCACATTACATTTAAAAGAATTTAAGTAATGATTATAGTCTTTTTTCTAGCATTATTGAGATGATTTCTATTTGTCCCCATAAAGTGATAATAAAGGCAATGGATGAGTCATGTTCCATTAGTAAGTTGTATAATAATTATGGTATTTTCATTTATTTTAGTTAATGAAATGTATTAGAATATTAATTAAATGTTATTGAATTTATTTCTTTTTATTGGCTTAAGCATTTAAGACAAATCGTAATTTAAAATGGTATTACAATGTGTTGAACTAAGTAAAGTCTAATGGACTTGTTTACTACTGCTTTTTATATGACTACTTTTTTTTTTTTTTAACAAAAACATTATCAAATAATTAAACACATAAATCATTCAAAATCAATTTTACTTTTAGGACACATTACAACCAAAATATTAAAAAGCACCCCTTAATTCTTAAAAAGTCCTAACCTGTGGGCTCCGTTTTCCAATAAATTAAATTAAATTGACCTGAGAGGAAGACTCTGAAAAGTGTGCATGAAAATGGGAGTAGGACTTGGGGTGGAGGAAGACGCCAAGTCTTCTGAGCTCTCTTTTTTGATGCAATGCCCATCTCTTTCAACAATTAGTAGGTATAATCATCTTGGTTTGTCATTGATTATGTCATCAACACTACCAATTAGATGCATCCACGAGAAAAAAACTTGGTAGGAAAGACTTACAAAAGTCTTGTTCCTCCCACGTATCCAACCAAATAAAGAACAAAGAAAAAAGTCTTGCCCATCTAATCTAATGAAGGCTACGGATGAGTCATGTTCGATTAATAATAATTATGGTGTTTTCATTTATTTTAGTCAATGAAATATGCTAAAATATTAATTAAATAAATAAATTGACTTCTACTTATAAGCTTTTAGAAAAATGAGTGATTTAATATGATATTAAAACAAATGTCATGAGTTTGATCCCCCAGTCCCTGAATGTGTTGAGTTGGGTAAAGTCTCATGAAAAATGAGCTTTTTTGGTAATGCTTTTTTTAACATTTTTTAACAAAAGTAATAAATAACTGAACAAATAAGTCACTCATAGTCATTTTTACTTTACACCACATCACAACCCAAAATAAAAAAGAAAATGATAAAAACCAATCACTCAACCATCTTTCAACCATCTCCGTATTGTAAATGACGTCAGAAGAAAACTCTGAGAAATGTGTATGAAAATAAGAGTAAACGCAGATGGTGGAAGACCCAAGTCTTTCAACAAATTTTGTTGCCGTGTAACAGGGTTGGACCCTGGCTTGGATGGGATGGAGAAACACGTTCTCAAATTGAATACAAAATTTTTACCACTCATTTGTTTGAACTTGTGTTGTGTGTGACAACATTTTTAGAGTTGTCACATGAAGTGAATTCCTACAAAAGAATTGACTTCATGTCATCCCTTATACAACAGCTAGCGGAAATAGAATTTTAGGTTTGGGAAACAAAAATTAAAAAATTAAAAAAATTAAATTCTGGGAGTAAAAACTTGATTTTAAAAGAATTATAAGGGTATTTAAAAAAATAAATAAAAATTGTGGAAGACACCCCCAAACCTCTCCATGTACTTTGGCCTCTCTTAAAATAATCTTTATTGATTATTAGTTGCAAATAATTGATAAATTGGACCCACATTAAACTTAACAGGCAATTGGTTCTTGGACTAAATGGGCCCCAAAAAAAGGTTACCTGTAATACTCTTGGAAATTTACTTTTGGGGATCTTGTCATGCCTGTGGGCATTGGTTCCAGACTTCCAGCTCTTGCTTTTTTCTATTTCGTACTCAATGGGTTTTCTTGTGGGGGTTCATTTGACCCCTCTCCATCCACCCCTTCCACCTATGTATATCCTCTCAAAAAATTATCCATTTGTTAATGTCTCATAAAATTATAAATTGTCTCAATATTCTCTCAAACTATTAAAAATTAGGGAAAACTTCACTTACCCCTCATGAACTTTTGTACCTTTTGCGAACCCTCCTCCTCGCCAATATTCAAAGTCTCTCATTTTGGTGTATCGAACTTTCGTTTCGTTCCAAATACCCCATACCGTTAAATATTGCAGTTAAATTAAATGGAAAAATGAGTAAAATGAGTAAGGGTATTTTAGTAATTTCACACCCTCGTTAGGATTTAAGGGAGAAAGTTGAAGGAAATTAAAGTTCGATACACCAAAATAAGAGATTTTGAATATTGGGGAGTATTTGCAAAAGACGTGTAAGCTCATGGAAAGTATGTGAAGTTTCTCCTAAAAATTATTATCTCATAAGAACAAAAATTCCCTTAATAAAAATAAAAATTAAAAAATTGAAAAAAAAAATGGTGACCGAAGGCTATGGGTCTTCACAAATTATTTTTTTCTTTCTAAATTTAAAAGAATTTTTTTTTTCTTTTTCAAAAATTATTAAAGATTATTTTTGTCTTTTTGCAACACAAAAGTGGTACAATAACAAATTTTGGTAATTTGGAAGGATATAGAAGCAATCTATAATTTTGGGAGGAGCGACATTGACAATAGTAGTTCAAGGGAGCATATGTACTTTTTTTTTAAAAAAAAAAAAAAAAATTGTGTGAGGGACTGAAGCTGTTAACCTATCTAAATAGAGAGCCGAGCCTAAGGGAGGGCGGGAGTGGGTCCCTCCAAAAACAAAATAGTTAAAAAATGAGTTTTAGTCTTTGAATTTGTTAAAAAATTAAATAGTCTTTTTTTTTTTTGTTTTTTTTTTTTTTTTCAATTGATACATATAATTTCTGTTTACATGTGTATGCACACATTTACACAAAATAAAAGAAAACAATTATTAAATGAGAAAACCTTTTATCAGGATCATCATGATAACACTCCTTTTACAACCCCCAATTAATAACCGACACATAAGCGAAAACATAAAAAGTGCATAAAAATAACTTGGACCAAAATATACTAGATTTTAGGGTGATAAAATCCCTAAAGGGTTAACCTTCCACCTCTAGGTTTTAGTTTTGAATCCAAAAACGAGTTTTGAGGCATTAAAAACGAATTTTGGAGCATTAGAAACAGATTCTGAGGCATTAAAAACAAGTTTTGAGGCATTAGAAATGTGTTTTGAGGTTTTTTTTCTTTGATTTGATATGATTGTTTTCACTTTTATTTTTTGCATTTTTTTTTAAATTGATGATGTGTCACATGATAATTGGAGGCTGCAAAAAGAGTGTTATTAGGATGGACCTGATAGTAAGGGCTCTCTTATTAAATATAATTTCATAAAAAGATTTATGGATAGTAAAATTCAATTCTTTGCATCCCTCTCCCCGGAGTGATAATTATTTGAAGCTATTCAATTACCTTTAAATGGCCTTCTTCGCTTATACCGATAGCTTTATTTTACTCTGCTCCATGACCATCTCATCAATCACTAAAGACCCTAAAGAAGCTTTACTTTAGACAAAAACAGAACGATTCACCTCTGATTCAGTCTGCTTTCATTCTTTTCCATTTACGGTTTAGAATTTGTCAGTCATTTAAATTTTTGTAGAATTTGTCAGTCATCTTTTGTACTTTAAAAGTATTCTCAAAATTCATGTACTCCCGACATTTAAAATAAAAAATTGGGTATTTTAAAAATTTTGACAATATTTAATGAAAAATCCTAACAAAATGAGGTAATTTAAATAGATTGAAAGTTCGATATCCTTAATTAAGAGTTTTTAAAATTTGAGAATAGTGTTAAAACGAGTGAAAGTTCAAGAAAATTTCTAAAACTCTACCCCAAATTGTATTACTATTTTCACTACAAAGCCTCCACAAACTCATGTAGCATTCTTCTTCTGTGTCAATTGCTATATCATCAACTTAAATTTTTTTATCAGTAACTGTTACATCGCCATGTCATCTGTCATGCTTTTGATCAAGCACAAGCAACACTAAAATAGGAAAAATAACTCGAATTCAAAGAGGTACATGTCTATATATAAAAAGGTACATTGGTAATCATCTTTATTAACAGCATCACAAAAGCACTGTGAATTATTTAACGCCATCAGAGAGATCTCATAGACTTCAGCAAACTCCCTCCAGAGTAAACTTGGAGTAACATATCTCTGCAAGACTGCAAGTGAGGTGTTTATCGGTATAAGTCAGTATCAACCAAAAATTCTTTAAAAAAAAAAAACCAAACTGAATTATTGCAGAATGAAGCATGAATCTCAACCCAAACACATTATAATGTCATCCAACACCACTTCCAATATCATCTAAGAGATAAAAAAATAAAAATAAAAATAAAAAACTATGTAATTAGAAGTGTTTGGACAAATTTCACACACTAGCACTTAGGGGAAGTTTTCTTCATCCTTATAGAAGTGGAAAACTCAAACATCTAGCTTTACAGATTCTCTCACAAAGCCTTGCTCCGGCAGAAAAATGACTTCTGCAACAGGAGGTCTAAAACATTGGTTCTGCAGATTTATTGAGTGACAAAACATTTCTAACTTATATCACTCATTTGGCTTCAAAGCTAGAATAGACTGGAAACAATATTACTCCCTGAGGACTTCAGTGCATAGTAGGTGTTCAAAATTCTTTAGTATCATTCGATCTGAACCATAGGATGCTTTTTGAAAAGTTTTGAACAAGAGATTGATTTTGTAATTCACTAGATAATTTACATACATGCTACTCTCTGTATAATATACACGAAAGTGATAGGCTTGTACAGCAAGACAATTCCACATAATGAGAAATTGCCAAATACAAAGATATCAATCAACATTTGCCTTATGGAGGGAGATACATATTTGAGTGATAACATTTCCTTGTAAAGTTGGATGATTTGACGATCAGCATTGAAGTGGGATTTTCCACAATCAGCTTCTTTCCTATTGTATGCGAATCATCCCTTGCACAGTTTGCTTTTCCTGACTTAGTTGGACAAGCTGGCATTGTTGCCACAGCACGCATGGCTGTGATTGTAGTAATTTCCTTATCTGTAGCTTGACAACCAAGGCCATGATCAATGCCATGATCAGTCGCAGAATCTGCAGCAGCTTCATCAAGAGTTGAACCTGCTCCAGCGGAACTTACCTTAACATCTCCCTGCAAGCTAATGGGAGGGAGGCTTACCATTAGCTTGGACTTCAGGTAAGATAAACGGGCTGAAGACAACCCTTTGGTAAAGATGTCAGCAACCTGATCCTTGGTGGAAATAAATTTAACCAAAATGTCTCCATTGAGGACCTTCTCACGAATAAAGTGGTAGTTGACTTTGATGTGTTTGGTGTGAGCATGGTACACAGGGTTGGAGGCAAGGGCAAGGGCACATATGTTGTCACACCATAACACGGGAGGTGAAGTGAGTGGAAGACAAAGATCTTTAAAGAGCATACACAGCCAAAATAACTCAACAGTGGTAAGAGCCATGGATCTATACTCTACTTCGGTACTAGACCGAGATGCAACAACTTGTTTCTTTGCACTCCAAGAGACCAAACAGTTGCCAAGGTAGACACCAAAGCCGGATGTAGAGCGGCGATCATCTGGGTTACCGGCCCAATCGGAGTCACAAAATGCTTGCAGTCGAAGA
>NC_081550.1:18735517-18753636 GCF_901000735.1 Corylus avellana | reverse complement strand
TATAAGACTCAAAGCATGGAGTCTTTGCATCAAGATAAGATTTATTTTTCGTTGTCTATCGTCTTTACATTTGAGATAAGCTTCAAAAATCAAAGTGGACGGACCATAATAACAAATGTGACCTCTTATTTATTTCTCATTGTCTTTCTTTGTATTTATTCTCAGTCAGTCAAAAGTGGGTGCTCAAAAAGTCCTTACTCCTTTTTCTCAACTATTGACGCCTAATTTGTTTTTGTGAAATTTATGTAAGGATTGACTTCTTGTCATGCTCTATTGATTATTAGTTGCAATTATTTGAGATGATGGAGCCCATATCGAACCTCAAAGGCAATTTACATGAATGAGACTCGAAGCATGGAGTCTTTGCATGGAGATAAAACTTATTTTTAGTGGTCTATCGTCTTTCTACTGAGATAGCTTTTAAAACCCAAAGTGGACCGACTATTGTAACCCTAACACCAAACGAGCTTTGCATTGATCGATTGATGAAGGTAACAAACGATCGATTAGCAGTTAGAAGGAATAAAAATAAAGTCCATAGAACCACCTTCTCGTGCATGAGCGTTCATAAAATCACCATCTCGTCCATAATCTTCATTTTGGTAATCCGTAACCCTTGAAAATCTTAAAGTGAGAGAGAAAATAAATGAGAAGAGAGAAAGAGTTCATACTTGGACTTGAAAGCTTATGATTTGAGTTAATCATTTTAATATAAAGCTTCATACTCTGTTTTCTACGTTCTTATAATGTTTAATCTATATCTAAGTTATGTTTAGCTATTTTCATAACTATGTGTAAGATATAGTCATCTTTTGAAAGATAATATATACTTTTTGTACAAGTTTAAAAATACCCAAAATGAAGCTTACCTTCTTTTTTTCTTTTTTTCTTTTTTTCTTTTTTCTTCTTCTTTTTTTTTTTTTTCCTCAAAGTTAGATCAATATATATGATTCTTTTTGCCATGAGCATATAATACTCAAAATAAATTATGTTTGCATGATTAGAACATAACTTCAAACTTTCTTCCCCCATTCTTCACCTTTATTTATTTATTTTTTGTAAATACCTTTATGTTTTGTATTCTTGGCTTTCACACTTGTTTCCGTTGGTCCAATAACAATTAAGTTTATGTAGGAAGATTCTTATTTGAATCAGATACAAGTGGAGTTCATGACGTCGTCAAAAATTAGAACATGGAAGACAAGTGGAGGTGGGGGAATTGGAAAGTCCTACTGGGTCTGGCACGGCAACTTCACGGAGAGAGTGCGTAAATATTGCCAAATTTGATATTTTGTAATTTTGATTTTTACGAATGTAATTATTTTTATGTTTGGAAATAATTAAGAGTCAAATAGGATTTTTGATAATAAAATATTTTCATGTTTGGTTCACTCCTAAACATGTTATAAAATATCATTATATTTTTCTCTTCTAATAGATAAGGTTGTTTGATACAAAATTATTTAAAAATTATATATAAAACTTGATTCAGGAGTATATATATATATATATATATAGATGGGGGTTGTGGGCCTCATATAGTAGTAATTGACACCATGGGCCTGAAATTAACAAGCAATTGACATGAATAAGACTCGAAGCATGGAGTCTTTGCATCAAGATAAGATTTATTTTTCGTTGTCTAACGTCTTTACATTTGAGATAAGCTTCGAAAACCAAAGTGGACGGACCATAATAACAAATGTGACTTGTTTTTCTTTGTATTTATTATCAATCAATCAAAGGTGTGTGCTCAAAAAGTATTTACTCATTTTTCTCAACTATTGACACCTAATTTGATTTTGTGAAATTTATGCAAGGATTGACTTCGTGTCATGCTTTACTGATTAATTTTTCTTTTATAATGATTTATTGATTATTACTTGCAAATAATTGAGATGATGGAGCCCATATTAAACTTCACAGGACGGACCAACATAACAAATGTGTCACGCCCCTCATATTTAAATAATAATAATTTTTAAAATGGGTAAAAAACAATTGAAGGCTATATATATTATGAAATTTAAATCTTAAAATTATTTTAGAAGATTATGTGAACCGAATGGGTTGATATCACTATAGATAGATTGATGGAACCCTAACACCGAACGAGGTTTTCATTGATTGATTGATGAAGGTAATAAACAATCGATTAGCAGTTACAAAGAATAAAAATAAAGACCATAGAACCACCCTCTCGTGCATGAGCGTTCATAAAACCACCATCTCGTCCATATAATCTTCATTTTGGTTATCCCTAACCTCTAAAAAATCTTTAGTGAGAGAGAGAAAAGAAATGAGAAGAGAGAGAGAGAGTTCATACTTGGAAGAGTCAATCCTCAAGCCTTGAAAGCTTCTAATTTGAGATAATCATTTTAATATAAATCTTCATACTCTGTTTTCTACGTTCTTAAAATGTGTAATCTATATCTAAGTTATGTTTAGCTGTTTTCATAACTATGTCGGTCTATGTGTAACCTCAAAGGTAGATCAATAGGATTCTTTTTGCCATGAGCATATATTACACAAACTAAATTATGTTCTCATGATTAGAATTATTATGCATCAACAATCTTGTTCACATTACTTATGAAAAAATATATTTTTTTATTGAGTACGAATCAGTGTGACATGTTGTTCAAGCACAAGCATTAAGCAGCACTAAAATAAAGCAATAAATAGGGAAAAATAATTAGAATTCAATGAGATACATGCCTATGGAGAGGTACTCGGGTAATTATTTGATTCAAAACATGACAAAAGTACTTTGAATTGTTAAGTGCCCATCACACATAAAGTGTATATCAGCATCTGAGCATAACAGCTACTAGAGAGGCCTTGCAGACTTCAGCAAACTTCCTTCAGAGTAAACTTGGAAAACATATCTCTACAATTGAACCCCAGAAGAAAATATGATTGAACCCCAGCTGCCAACAAATCCCAATATAGACACCAAATGAGTAAAATCTATCCAGACACCAAATCTATACAGCTATACAAGGCAACCGTAATACAAACAAAACCACACCAGCAGAATTATGTTGTTGCCATGTAAAGTTAAATTTTCCGTTGGAGTCATACCTTAAGAAAACGCCAGCATCCAATCAGGTGCATCCATTTTTTTTTTCATTTTTTCCTATTTCATCATACAAAATATATTAACCATTATAATTGTGGACTCATGTAAACCACACACAAATTCAATGGTGAATTCATTCATTCACTATGGAGATGGTTAAAAGATAATTAAAAATAGAATGAATTCTATTATTTCTCTAAAATATATGAAAACACCATAATTATCAACACACTTATTTACAAAACTTGTTTTCAATTTGAATACAAAACTTAAAATTAACAGGCAATTTACATGTATAAGACTCAAAGCATGAAGTCTTTGCATCATGATAAGATTTATTTTTCATTGTCTGTTGTCTTTACATTTGAAATAAGTTTTAAAAACTAAAGTGGACGGACCATAATAACATATGTGACTTCTTATTTATTTATCATTGTCTTTCATTGCGTTTATTCTATGTCAGTCAGAAGTGGAAGATCAAAAAGTCCTTACTCCTTTTTCTCAACTACCACACTTAATTTGTTTTTGTGAAATTTATGTAAGGATTGACTTCATGTCATGCTTTATTGATTATTAGTTGCAAATAATTCAGATGATGGAGCCCATATCGAACTTCCCAAGCAATTTACATGAATGAGACTCAAAGCATGGAGAAAAAAACTTATTTCTCATGATGGTCTATTGTCTTTCCATTGAGATAAGATTTAAAACCCAAAGTGGACGGACCAACATAACAACTGTGTCACACCTTGCATATTTAAATAATAATAATTTTAAAATAGTTAAAAAAACAATTTAAAGCTATATTATTAAATTTAAATCTTAAAATTATTTTAAAAGATTATGTGAACCAGATGATCGATATCGCTATCAATCGATTGATGGAACCCTAGCACCGAACGAGGTTTCCATTGATCGATTGATGAAGGTAACAAATGATTAATTAGCAGTTATAATAAATAAAAATAAAGACCATAAAACCACCATCTCATGTATGAACATTCATAAACCACCATATCGTCCAAAACCTTCATTTTGGTCATCCCTAACCACTGAAAAATCCTAGAGTGATAGAGAGAAAAGAAATGAGAAGAGAGAATGAGTTTATACTTGTAGGAGTCAATACTCCTCAGGCCTTGAAAGCTTATGATTTGAGGTAATCATTTTAATATAAACCTTCATACTCTATTTTCTATGTTCTTATAAATGTTTAACCTTTTTTTTTTTTTTTTGAAAAGTAATGCTTCTCTTATTCAAGCTCAAATAGAGCAAATCAGGAAAGGAAGGTAGTCTCTTCCTTCCGAACAATATCACCAATGCATGGTGGTATATAATGCCACCAATGAATATTAGTGACATGGGTACAAGCCTCTTTTGCTAGAGTATGGGCAGCAGAATTTGCTCCCCTTAGAACATGAATAAAACTAGCCCTTGTGAATTCACGCCTAAAACTTTTCACATCTTCCACAAAATGGCCATAGCTACTCTCACAAATTCCATCAGCATTAATGGCCTTCACTACCGCTAAAGCATCTCCCTCAAACATTACATTCTCAAAGCCCATCTTCTTGGCAAACAGCACTGCGTGAAGGGCAGCATAAGCTTCGGCCACTGTGGGGTCCTCTATTATCTTCGTCTTGATTCCACAAGCCGCCAGAAATTGTCCAGTTGCATCCCTTGCTATGATTCCAATCCCTACACAAGAGTTCCGCTGAGCTATGGCAGCATCCCAATTCACCTTCACCATATCCACCGGCGGTGGTTGCCAGTTTGTCGTTTGGATTGGTTGTATTTCCCTATTTATACCCAAAGGCTGGGCATTGATTCTCTGAAAGTGCTCCAAACCTGCCGCTGCTATAGAGAACACTTGGGTTGGATCTTCAAAGTCACCCCCATGTACAACATTATTACGCCTCATCCATACTCGTTTAGCTACCACCGCAAAGAGTTCCAATTCTGGCATCTCATATCGCCCAAGCATCTCCTCAAATAGCATGGCGAAGTCCTTAGCTCCACAGGTGCTCTTCTGAAGTTTGATAGGGCCACAACACCACACATCAGTTGCTGAAGGGCATGACCATATTATGTGCTCCACACTCTCTTCCACCAAGTTACATATAGGGCATAAAGGTGAGTTAATCACCTTGCGCTTGAATAAATTAGCTCTTGTTGGTAGGAGGTTGTGACAAGCCCTCCATACGAACATTTTTGCGGCATTCGGTACATTTAACTTCCAACAGACTTTCCAAATCTCACGCCCTGTCCCCAGTGTCGACGGCCCAGCACATCCTTCTGCCTGCCAATCAACAGCTACATGGTAGGCACTACGGACAGAAAAAAGCCCATTTGCTGTGCACCTCCAAATGAGTTTGTCATTAGGGAGTAGGGGACTTAGGGGGATAGACTTGATCAGTGCTGCCTCTTCGTCAGTGAAATTTTCAGAGATTAATGCATTTTTCCAGCTCCCCGAATTTCCATCAATAAGGTCACATACCCGAGTGTTGGCTGGAAGATGATTCCGTGTAGATTGAACCGAAAAGGTGGTTGGTTTTGGGATCCAACAATCACCCCACACCCTGATATCTTTCCCATTCCCGACCCTCCATATTGATCCCTTCTTAATAATTCCTCTTGCTGAAAAGATGCTTCTCCAAGCCAAAGATGGCCTCTTCCCTACTTGGGCCTCCATCACCGTCGTCGAAGGGTAGTATTTGGCTTTAAAGACCCTAGCCACTAACGACTCCGGATGTTGGATAAGTCTCCAAAGTTGTTTTGCCAAAAGCGCCTTATTAAACAAGACCAAATCTCTGAATCCTAAGCCCCCTTTGGCTTTGGAACACCCCATCCTCTCCCAGCTCATCCAATGAATTTTTGAGGTATTCTCCTTGTGTCCCCACCAAAACCTTTGCATGAGCCGATTAATATCCTTGCACAAGGTGACAGGAAGTAAAAACACCGACATACAATACGTAGGGATGGCTTGAACGACTGCCTTTAGCAATATTTCCTTCCCAGCTTGAGACAAAAAATTGACCTTCCAATTATGTTTAATCTATATCTAAGTTATGTTTAGCTATTTTCATAACTATGGTATAGTCATCTTTTGAAAGATATGGTCTTCGTACAATTTTAAAAATACCCAAAATGAAGGTTACTTTTTTCCCATTTATTTTTGGGTTTCACTCTTCTTTTCGTTGGTCATATATTCACATAAAATATGTTTATTTTAATTTATTTATTATTTTTTTAAAAAAAAAAAAAAAAAAACATTAAAAGAATGCAAAAGAAAATATAAAGCTATGAAAATTTTGTTTCCACATACATTTTGTCATGGATGTTTGCAAAAAGCATCGAGGAGAAAAATAATTAGTAGATATATATAATCATCTTAGTTTGTCATTAATTATGTCATCAACACTACCAATAAATGCTTCCACGAGAAAAACTTGGTAGGAAAGACTTACAAAAGTCTTGTCCCTCGCACCTATCCAACCACCGAAAAAAAAAAAAAAAAAAGTCTTGTTATGATAATTAAGGTGTTTTCATTTATTTTAGTTAAAAATGTGATAGAATATTGATTAAATGATTAAATAATTGAGATGATGGAGCTCATATCGAACTTAACAGGCAATTTACATGCATGAGACTCTAAGCATGTTGTCTTTGCATGAAGATAAAATTTATTTCTAATGATTTATATATCTTCTTTCCATTGAGATAAGCTTTAAAACCCAAAGTGGACGGACTAGCATAACTAATGTGTCACGCCCCGCATATTTAAATAGTAGTAATTTTAAAAAGAGAAATGCTAGGGGTACTAACTCTTTTACTACTATATGGATACTAACATGATGTGGAGCTTATTTATTGGAGATGATTAAAACAATTAATAATAAAAAAAAATGCTATGAATACTAATAAATAAACTCCACATCATGTTAGTACTCATATGTTACTAAAAGAGTTAGTACCCCTAACATTTCTAAAAAAAGAAAATTTAAATCTATATTAATAAATTTAAATCTTAAAATTATTTTAGAAGATTATGTGTACCGAATGATTAATATCACTATTGATCAATTGATGGAACCCTAACACCGAACGAGGTTTCCATTGATCGATTGATGAAGGTAACGAACAATCGATTAGCAATTACAAGGAATAAAAATAAAGACCATAGAACCACCCTCCCATACATGAGCGTTCATAAAACCACCATCTTGTCCATAATCTTCATTTAAAAAAAATAAAAAATTCACACCTTGGTTTTTTTTTTTTCCTCTTAAAATAGGTTTTTTTTAAAAAAAAAAATTATTTTACTAAGGGTATTTTGGTCATTGGGTGGACATTTACAATTTTTTATTTTGATTCCAAAGTAAAGAAGTTGCGACTCTCTGCGAAAACTGAAACAACTCAATTGTTGAATTTGAATTTTGGATTCTGTAGCAAGAATTTAAAAGAATTTAAGAAATGATTAACGTCTTTTTTCTAGCATTATTGAGATGATTTCTATTTGTCCCCATAAAGTGACAATAGAGGCTATGGATGAGTCATGTTCCATTAGTAATTTGTATAATAATTATGGTATTTTCATTTATTTTAGTTAATGAAATGTATTAGAATATTAATTAAATATTATTATATTTATTTCTTTTTATTAGCTTAAGCATTTAAGACCAATTTTAATTTAAAATGGTATTACAAATTGTAAAGTCTCACGAAAAATTGACTTATTTACTACTGCTTTTTATATGACTACTCTTTTTTTTTTCTTTTTCTTTTTTTTTTAACAAAAACATTATCAAATAATTAAACACATAAATCATTCAAAATCAATTTTACTTTTAGGACACATTACAACCAAAATATTAAAAAGCACCCCTTAATTCTTAAAAAGTACTAACCTGTGGGCTCTGTTTTCCAATAAATTAAATTAAATTGACCTGGGAGGAAGACTCTGAAAAGTGTGCATGAAAATGAGAGTGGGACTTGGGGTGGAGGAAGACCCCAAGTCTTATGAGCTCCCTTTTTTTGATGCAATGCCCCTCTCTTTCAACAATTAGTAGGTATAATCATCTTGGTTTGTCATTAATTATGTCATCAACACTACCAATTAAATGCATCCACGAGAAAAAACTTGGTAGGAAAGACTTACAAAAGTCTTGTTCCTCCCACCTATCCAACCAAATAAAGAACAAAGAAAAAAGTCTCGCCCATCTAATCTAATGAAGGCTACGGATGAGTCATGTTCGATTAATAAGTGTTCTAATAATTATGGTGTTTTCATTTATTTTAGTTAATGAAATATGTTAAAATATTAACATATGGTATTAAAACAAATGTCACGAGTTTGATCCCCCAGTTCCCAAATGTGTTGAGTTGGGTAAAGTCTCATGAAAAATGAGCTTGTTTGATAATGCTTTTTATAATTTTTTTTATAATTTTTCTTTTATTTTTTAACAAAAGTAATAAATAACTGAACAAATAAGTCACTCAAAATTATTTTTACTTTATATCACATCACAACCCAAAATAAAAGAGAAATGATAAAAACCAATCACTCAACCATCTTTCAATCATTTCCGTATAGTAAATGACGTTGGAAGAAGACTCTGAGAAATGTGTATGAAAATAAGAGTGAATGTAGATGGTGGAAGACCCAAGTAAATCTTTCAACAAATTTTGTTGCAGTGTAGCGGGGTTGGACCCTGGCTTGGATGGGATGGAGAAACACGTTTTCAAATTGAATACAAAACTTTGAATCATTCATTTGTTTGAACTTGTGTTGTGTATGACAACATTTTTAGAGTTGTCACACTTAATTGAGAGTATTTTAAATTTGAGAATAGTGTTAAAACGAGTGAAAGTTCAAGAAAATTTCTAGAACTCTACCCCAAATTGTATTACTATTTTCACTACAAAGCCTCCACAAACTCATGTAGCATCTTCTTATGTGTCAAATGCTATATCATCAACTTAAATTTTTTTATTAGTAAGTGTTACTTCGCCATGTCATCTGACATGCTTTTGATCAAGCACAAGCAACACTAAAATAGGAAAAATAACTCGAATTCAAAGAGGTACATGTCTATATATGAAAAGGTACACAGGTAATCATCTTTATTAATAGCATCACAAAAGTACTGTCAATTATTTAACGCCATCAGAGAGACCATAGACTTCAACAAACTCCCTCCAGAGTAAACTTGGAGTAACATATCTCTCCAAGACTGCAAGTGAGGTGTTCATAGGTATAAGTCAATGTCAACCAAAAATTCTTTTAAAAAAACCAAACTGAATAATTGTAGAATGAAGCATGAATCTCAACTCAAACACATTATAATGTCATCCAACACCACTTCCAATATCATCTAAGAGATAAAAAAATAAAAATAAAAAACTATTTAATTAGAAGTGTTTGGACAAATTTCACACACTAGCACTTAGGGGAAGTTTTCTTCATCCTTATAGAAGTTGAAAACTCAAACATCTAGCTTTACAGATTCTCTTACAAAGCCTTGCTCCTGCAGAAAAATGACTTCTGCAACAGGAGGTCTAAAACATTGGTTCTGTAGATTTATTAAGTGACAAAACATTTCTAACTTATATCACTCATTTGGCTTCAAAGCTAGAATAGACTGGAAACAATAATACTCCCTGAGGACTTCAGTGCATAGTAGGTGTTCAAAATTCTTTAGTATCATTTGATCTGAACCATAGGATGCTTTTTGAAAAGTTTTGAACAAGAGATTGATTTACATACATGCTGCTCTCTGTATTATATACACGAGAGTGATAGGCTTGTACATCAAGACAATTCCACATAATGAGAAATTGCCAAATACAAAGATATCAATCAACATTTGCCTTATGGAGGGAGATACAGATTTGAGTGATAACATTTCCTTGTAAAGTTGGATGATTTGACAATCAGCATTGAAGTGGGATTTTCCACAATCAACTTCTTTCCTATTGTATGCGAATCATCCCTTGCACGGTTTGCCTTTCCTGACTTAGTTGGACAAGCTGGCATTGCTGCCACAGCACGCATGGCTGTGATTGTAGTAATTTCCTTATCTGTAGCTTGACAACCAATGCCATGATCAGTTGCAGAATCTGCAGCAGCTTCATCAAGAGTTGCACCTGCTCCAGCGGGACTTACCTTAACATCTCCCCGCAAGCTAATGGGAGGGAGGCTTACCATTAGCTTGGACTTAAGGTAAGATAAACGAGCTGAAGACAACCCTTTGGTAAAGATGTCGGCAACCTGATCCTTGGTGGAAATAATTTTAACCAAAATGTCTTCATTGAGGACCTTCTCACGAATAAAGTGGTAGTCGAGTTTGATGTGTTTGGTGCGAGCATGGTACACAGGGTTGGAGGCAAGGGCAAGGGCATTTATATTGTCACACCATAACACGGGAGGTGAAGTGAGTGGAAGACAAAGATCTTTAAAGAGCATACGCAGTCAAAATAACTCAACAGTGGTAAGAGCCATGGATCTATACTCTACTTCGGTACTAGTCCGAGACACAACAGCTTCCTTCTTTGCACTCCAAGAGACCAAACAGTTGCCAAGGTAGACACCAAAGCCGGATGTAGAGCGGCGATCATCTGGGTTACCTGCCCAATCGGAGTCATAAAATGCTTGCAGTCGAAGAGGTCCAGGAGTGTATAGCAACCCGTGATCAATAGTGTTCTTGAGGTAGCATAGGACACGCTTGGCAGCAACCCAATGTGTTGTAGATGGAGAATGCATATGGTGGCACAATTGTTTCACAGAAAAGGCAATCTCTGGGCGAATGAGGGTACAGTATGGAGTGCGCCAACTACCTGCCTGTATTCCATAATGTCAGGAAGATGATCTCCATCAAATTTGGAGAATTTGGTGCCAACCGAGCAGGGAGAAGATGACGGTTTGGCACCCAGCATTCGTGTACAGTGAAGGAGATCTTTGATGTATTTGGCTTGACACAAATGGAGTGAACCCTCTGACCTTGTAGCTTGAATACCCAAGAAAAAGCTAAGATTGCCCAAATCCTTTCGAGGAAACTTCTGCTGCAATTGAAAAATCAGTGCACTAATAATTGAGAAATGAGTGCCAGTAACAATTATATCATCGAGATAAATCAACATAAACACTTTAATCTTGTATTGAATGAAAATGAAGAGAGAGGTGTCCACCAAGGAGGCTGTAAAGCCTAGTTCCAGTAAAGAGGAGGAGAGACAATGAAACCAAGCTCTTGGAGCTTGTTAAAGCCCATAGATAGACTTGTGTAGTTTACAAACATAGTCATGATGTTCCTTGTCGATAAAACCTTGGGGTTGCTCCATATATACTTCTTCCGTAAGAGAGCCATGAAGAAAGGCATTAGATACGTCCAATTGCCTTATAGGCCAGTTTAGAGACACTGCCATAGCCAACACAATTCTGACAGTTGAAGATTTAATTACAGGACTGAAGGTGTTGGTATAGTCGATGCCAAGTTGTTGCTCAAACCCTTTTTCCACCAAGCGAGCCTTGATTCTATCTATAGAACCATCTGATTTTTGCTTGATCTTGTAGACCTACTTATTTCGAATCACGTTATGCTTCAAGGGTTGTGGACAGAGAGTCCATGTTCCACTAATGATCAAGGCCTCATATTCTTGAGCCATAGCAGTTTTCCATTTAGGATCAGTAGCTGCTTTGGAGTAGCAAGTTGGTTCAATGATAGATGATGTGAGCAAGAGAACCTTTGGAGGATAGTGGGTGGTGTAGTATAACTGATTGTCAGCAAAAAGCTTGGGTTTGAAGGAAACAGTAAGAGACCTGGTTGTAGTGTAGGGTCTGAGTAAAGGGAAGCATTTACAACTAAAGACCCTAAGAAGAGTGTACTTAGGAACCTTTCCAAAGAGTTTTTCATAGGGAGAACAATGGTTGAGGATGGGTGTAGGCAACAGGTTTATAATGTAAACAGAAGTAAGAAATGCATCTACCCAATATTTATTGGATAAACCCGAGTGTGCTAGTAGGGTAAGACCAGTCTCCAAGATATGTCTAAGCTTCCTCTCAGCTAGGCCATTTTGCTGAGAGGTATGGGGACATCATTTCCTATGAATTATCCCATTTTGGGAGAGGAAAGTTCGGAAACGAAGAGAGGTAAAACTCTCCCTACCATCAGATTGTAATTTTTGTATCTTGCTGTTGAGTTGTGTTTCCACCAGAATTTTGAATTTGACAAAGGTTTCCAAAGCTTCAGCTTTGTTATGTAGAGGATGGAACCAGGTGTATCTTGTGAAATCATCAACAAATATTATGTAATATTTGCAACCACTGATGGATGGCACGGGAGATGTCCATAGATCAGTGTGGATGAGAGCAAGTGGTGCTGTACTAATGCGATTGGATGCAGAGAATGGAAGTTTTTTTAACTTTTACCCAACTGACATGAATCGCAAAACAGAATTTTATTTGAATCATTGGAAGTAGGCAATTGATTAGCCTTTATTACACGTGCAACATTGGCAAAAGAAGAGTGGCCTAGCCTATAATGCCACATGGAGAGAGATGTTCTTAACCCTAAGAGTGCAGTAAAAAAAGGGTTTGAATTTTGATGAAGCTCCTTTGAACCGTAGTGGATATAGCCCATTTTCACTCTTGCCCGACAGAGGCAATGAATGTGTCCGAAGGTCCTTCACAAAAAAAAAAAGCAGATGTGAGCATAAAGTAACAATCATTATCTTTACAAAACTTTTGAATGGAAATGAGGTTGGTTGCAACCTTAGGACAGTGTAAAATATTATTAAGATGAAAATGAGAATTGGAAGAGGTTAAGATTGTTGAACCAGTGTTCTCAATTGCAAGACCTCCACCATTGCCAACTGCTACTACTTCTGATCCTTTGAAGGGCTGCTGCTGAAGGGTCAAGTTCTCCAATTCACTGGTGATGTGAGAATTGGCCCCACTGTCAGCAAACCATTGTTGATCTTCTAATTCATTGTTGGTTCGGGCTACCATGGCAGCAAGTTGGGTGGGAGGGTGCCTGGCCTGATATGCGTAATTCATCCTGTGGAAATAGTCAAGAGCCTGATGGCTTGTTTTACCACATATTTGGCAAGGCATCCGAGTGGTTGGCTGGAATGGAGAACCATTAGGAGCAGATAGCTGCTGTTGGGGAGCTGAATTTCCAGAGGTAGCAGAATTTCTTTGAGACGCATGACGTGGAAAACCAGTTGTTGGTCGAGAAGAGAACATACTGTATTGACCATTCTTGGGCTTGCGATTGAAGGAATGAAAATTCTGCTTTGAGGGGCCTCCTTGACGTTGTGTGAAAAATGCAAAGTTGGAGTCATCATTCACTATAGATTGCTATTGATTGATAAGTGTCTCATGGTTGAGAAGTTGATCCTGAAACTCTGTGAAAGTCAAGGATTTGTCTGTTGTGGTCATATACAATGCTGTAACAAAAGAGTTGAATGTGGGATTCAGGCCACTGATGATTAAAGAGATTAAATCTTCATCATCAATAGGCCTCCCAATTGCAGCAAGTTGGTTGGCAGAATCTTTGGCTTCCTGCAAGTATGCAGTGAAGGTCTTGGATCCTTGACGAAGGCCTTGGAGTTGGCGCTTTAGGTTAGACACCCGAGTCCTAGATTTTGAAGCAAATCTAGTTGCCAAATACTTCCATACTTTCTGAGATGTATGGAAACCATACAGAGTTGAGAGCAATGACTCAGTGAGAGTTATGTTGAGCCAACTGAGAATAAATTGGTCCTTTTTGTTCCAGAGGGAATAAACTGGATTAAGGACCTCCTTACCTTGATCATCAAGCAGGAATTGAGATGGGCATGGTTCTGTACCATCCACAATGCCCATAAAATCATGACTCTTAAGTATAGGAACAACAAGAAAGTGCCATGCCAAATAGTTAGGTCCATCAAGTTTGATACTTGTATATGGAGCAAGATTTGGCAAAACAAAAGTGAGAGTGGTAGTGTCAGAGGTGGTTGAGGTAGTGGCCATGACTGATTATGAGCGGAAGCAGGGGAATTAGAATTTTGTAAGAAAATAGAGAATTGGCGTTAGCCTATGAGGGCTCTGATACCATGAAAAGTTTTGAGCAAGAGATTGATTTTGTAATTCGATCATTAGATAATTTACATACATGCTGCTCTCTGTATTATATACACAAGAGTGATAGGCTTGTACAGCAAGACAATTCCACATAATGAGAAATTGCCAAATGCAAGATATCAATCAACATTTGCCTTATGGAGGGAGATACAGATTTGAGTGATAACATTTCCTTGTAAAGTTGGATGATTTGACAATCAGCATTTAAGTGGGATTTTCCACAATCAGCTTCTTTCCTATTGTATGCGAATCATCCCTTGCATGGTTTGCCTTTCCTGACTTAGTTGGACAAGCTGGCATTGCTGCCACAGCTCGCATGGCTGTGATTGTAGTAATTTCCTTATCTATTGCTTGACAACCAATGCCGTGATCAGTGGCAGAATCTGCAGCAGCTTCATCAAGAGCTGCACCTGCTGCAGAGGGACTTACCTTAACACTTTTAAGGTAGATTAATTCAACAATCGGATTTACTAGACCGTTAGTAAAGTCAACTGTAATATCAAATTAAGTTTGATCTAACGGTTGAGATCAAGTGATCGTTACTAACTTTTATCGTTAAATAGATAGAACTAAATAAATTTTGTTAAGATTTGGAGTTTGTTACTATTAGATTAGATGTTTAGACATAAATAACTGCTATTTTAACACTATAAATAATCCATTGCACTCAACTTTTTCATACACAAAAAATTAAAATTTTTGAAGGTGTTTAGGTTTAGTTTCGTTCGATTAAAACATAACTAAACAACAAAGAATTTCTAGGCTCCATTGTATCCTGAAGAAATATTTGTCGTAACCCTTTGCATACCGGTTTTGTTGGAGGCCAATAATTTCTTAAGAAAAGTGATTTTGTAATGCATTTTTGGAGCAACTTCATTTCCTGCTTTCTATTATTTTTATAACAAATCTTTGGATTGAGTGCTGGTTAGTTTTGATGTATATTAGGTGTTTGAAATCCAATCAAGTAGTGCGCTATTGTTGTTTAGATACCAATCAACCAAAACTCATATTAAGTTCAATTCCGTAATTATTTGTTGAGTACGATTGTCTTACATGCTTTTCAACACAAGCATCAGTAAAATATAGCAATAAATAAGAAAAATATTTAGAATTCAAAGAGGTACCTACATGTCTATGGAAAGTACTGTAAATTATTAAGCACGCATCACACACACACACACACACACACACACATATATATATATATATATGAGCAACTGAGCACAACTTCCATTGTAGAGGCCTTATAAACATCAGCAAACTTCCTTCAGAGTAAACTTGGAGCAACATATCTGCAATTGAGCCATATATTGGTGTAAGTTTCCTTTACACAACCTAATTGAATAATTACAAAGTGAACTCAAACACAATATAATGTCATGCAAGACCACTTCCAATACCATCTAAGAGAATACACAAATCAATAATGTAAATTAACTAAAATTATAATTTTCTTTTTTTTAAAAAAAAAAAAAAATCAGCTTAAAATGTAAAGGTATATAGTAGTAGTCATCTTGCAGTCTTCGATCAGTATTGAGTGCAAATCTGAAACAGCACTGACCAACGCAAACGTGATACAATGGGCAATTTTTACTCCACATGACATTTACGCCTCACAAGTTGCCCCAAAACATAATATCAAACAAGTACTTGAGTAATATAAGTTTGCCAATTACAAATATCATACCTTAAACACAGCGAAAGGTAATCATGATAAATCTGGAGCCACTGCAACCCATAACTATGACTGGTGCCTTTGCCTTTGATTTCGATATCTGCGTCTTTGACGGTATTCTATTCGAAGATACAATCGAGGGAAGATCTTGAAAAGAATGTCGTCAACTTGTTTGTAATACCATATCCTCCACCTCTTCCAGAACACAAGAGGCCCAATGACAATTCCAATCCCAAAAATAAAACCAAATTCAACACTTATGTAATTCCACTTGATCACAATCCCAGATTTCCAATGTTTTTCATCATGTGTTGGAGGCAGTAACCGTGGCTCCTTATAAGTACACTGTGACTTCAAAGGGAGCCCACATAATCTATCATTTCCTTTGAAGGAAGATTCTGAAAATGTAGCAAATTGCTTGATGAATGGAATCTGTCCCACCAATTGATTGAAGGAAAGGTTGAGAGTGGATAGAAAAATAAGACCATCGGCAAGTTGCACAGGAATCTTACTAGAAAGCTCATTGCATGATAGGTCTAGTGTCTCAAGATTATTCAATTTCCCCAAAGATGATGGAATTTTGCCTGTGAAAGCATTATGCGACAAGTTGAGACTATGTAGCGCTTTGAGTTCTCCTATTTTTTCAGGTATAGGGCCGTCAAAGTTGTTGCAAGAGAGGTCAAGGGTGGTGAAGATTGTTAGGATCTTCACTAGCTCCACCTCTAAACCCTTGTTGGTAACAGTTATCGTATCTTCATAAGAAGATCCATTAATAGTAATTCGGAGGTAATCAAGCTCTGATTGCGCCTCATGTTCACGATCCATCATGGCCATCAAAGATGAAAGAATAATTATTGGAAGGTTACCAATAAAATTATTTGATGCCAAATCTACAATTTGAAGAATTGGCCACGGAGCATTAAGCTTTGGATGAGCAATGGGCCCGTAAAATTTGTTAGATCGCAAAACAAGAACCCTCAACATGGATGTGTTCTTCAAGTAAATTGGAAACGTATCCTCGATGTGGTTCTTCCCAATGTCCAAGACCTCCAATCTAATGCAATTGGCCAAAGATTTTGGTAACCCTCCTTCTAGTTGGTTTTTATTGAGAGCTAAACTTTGTAAAGTACAATTATCTGGAAATGCATCAGGAATTGTGCCATTGAGCTTGTTTCTCCTTAAATCCAGCATCCAAAGTTTATCACTCATCTCAATCAAGCATTCAGGAATTGTGCCGCTGATGGAATTTTTAGATAAATCTAGTAGTTTAAGATTTGTAGCATTGCATATTGATATGGGGATGCTCCCATAGATTTTACTACTTGAAAGAAACAAGAATCCAATAGAAGGAAATGACCGACTGATGTTAGCTAGAATGGAGGAATGCAAACTATTCCCTGAGAAATCCAAGTATTCAACATATGAGATAATTGGGAGTTGTCCTCGCAGTTGATTGGAGCGAAGGTTTGGGCTATAAAGAGAAACATTGAGGATAGGTCCTTCCAAAGTCTCTAGAAAATTGTAAGAGAGATCTAAGCCATAAAGATTAGGAAGTTTCCAGATCCAGTTGGGCATCTCTCCAAAGATCTGGTTGTGTGAAAGGTCTAGATAAGATAAATAGGATTGGTTTCTCAAGAAATCAGGAATTTTTTTCAACTTGCAAGAAGCGAGATTTAAGCGGTAAAGGGGAACAGAGGATAACGAAAAGTTAAAATCATTATATTCAGATAACAAGCTGGTGTGAGAAAGATCAAGGTATGAAAGATTTTTTAACTGCTGAATCACACTAAGGTTCAGGGAGTTATTAAATTTGTTTGAACCAAGCGAGAGATCTCGAAGACCATGGAGTTCAAAGATAGACATGGGTATTGGCCCTTCCAATTGGTTGTTATCCAAATAAAGGATTTCCAAGAAGGAAGAAGCGTTGGAAAATTCTTTGAGTTGACCAGAAAATTGATTATTTGAAAGATATAACACTTGCAATGATGGATGTGAAAATAGAGAATCTGGAATATTCCCATTCAGTAAATTGCTATCCAACTCCAAAATCTCAAGATTCAAAAGTTTTTCCCACTGAGTGGAAATAATTTCACTTGACAGGTAATTATTATAAAGCCTTACAGTAGTCAGATTCTTGCACATGCTGAAATTTGGAATTGATCCACTGAATTTGTTGTATGAGATAGCAAAATACTTCAATTGCGTGAGGCTCGCCATTGCGTCTGGAATTGATCCACTGAATTTGT
>NC_081550.1:18730016-18735417 GCF_901000735.1 Corylus avellana | reverse complement strand
AACGCAAACGTGATACCATGGGCAATTTTTACTCCACATGACATTTACGCCTCACAAGTTGCCCCAAAACATAATATCAAACAAGTACTTGAGTAATATAAGTTTGCCAATTACAAATATCATACCTTAAACACAGCGAAAGGTAATCATGATAAATCTGGAGCCACTGCAACTCATAACTATGACCAGTGCCTTTGCCTTTGATTTCGATATCTACGTCTTTGACGGTATTCTATTCGAAGATACAATCGAGGGAAGATCTTGAAAAGAATGTCGTCAACGTGTTTGTAATACCATATCCTCCACCTCTTCCAGAACACAAGAGGCCCAATGACAATTCCAATCCCAAAAATAAATCCAAATTCAACACTTATGTAATTCCACTCGATCACAATCCCATATTTCCAATGTTTTTGATCATGTGTTGGAGGCAATAACTGTGGCTCCTCATAAGTACAATGTGATTTCAAAGGGAGCCCACATAATCTATCATTTCCTTTGAAGGAAGATTCTGAAAATGTAGCAAATTGCTTGATGAATGGAATCTGTCCCACCAATTGATTGAAGGAAAGGTTGAGAACAGATAGAAAAATAAGACCATCGGCAAGTTGCACAGGAATCTTACTAGAAAGCTCATTGCATGATAGGTCTAGTGTCTCAAGATTACTCAATTTCCCCAAAGATGATGGAATTTTGCCTGTGAAAGCATTATGCGACAAGTTGAGACTATGAAGCGCTTTGAGTTCTCCTATTTTTTCAGGTATAGGACCGCCAAAGTTGTTGCAAGAGAGGTCAAGGGTGGTGAAGATTGTTAGGATCTTCACTAGCTCCACCTCTAAACCCTTGTTGGTAACAGTTATTGTATCTTCATAAGTAGACCCATTAATAGTAATTTGGAGGTAAGCAAGCTCTGAGTGCACCTCGTGTTCACGATCCATCATGGCCATCAAAGATGAAAGAATAATTATTGGAAGGTTACCAATAAAATTATTTGATGCCAAATCTACAATTTGAAGCATTGGCCACGGAGCATTAAGCTTTGGATGAGTAATGGGCCCGTAAAATTTGTTAGATCGCAAAACAAGAACCCTCAACATGGATGTGTTCTTCAAGAAAAATGGGAAGGTACCCTCGACGTGGTTGTTCCCAATATCCAAGACATTCAACCTAGAGCAATTGGCCAAAGATTTTGGTAACCCTCCTTCTAGTTGGTTTTTATTGAGAGCTAAAATTTTTAAACCACAATTATCTGGAAATGCATCAGGAATTGTGCCATTGAGCTTGTTTCTCCTTAAATCCAGCACCTGAAGTTTATCATTCATCTCAACCAAGCATTGAGGAATTGTGCCGCTGATGGAATTATTAGATAAATCTAGTAGTTTAAGATTTGTAGCATTGCATATTGATATGGGGATACTCCCATAGATTTTACTACTTGAAAGAAGCAAGAATCCAATAGAAGGAAATGACCGACTGATGTTAGCTGGAATGGAGGAATGGAAGGTTTAGGCTTTGATGAGAAACATTGAGGATAGGTCCTTCCAAAGTCACTAGAAAATTGTAAGAAAGATCTAAGTGAAAAAGATTAGGAAGTTTCCAGATCCAGTTGGGCATCTCTCCAAAGATCTGGTTGTGTGAAAGGTCTAGATAAGATAAATAGGATTGGTTTCTCAAGAACTCAGGAATTTTTTTCAACTTGCAAGAAGCGAGAATTAATGTGTCAAGGGGAACAGAGGATAACGAAAAGTTAAAATCATTATATTCAGATAACAAGCTGGTGTGAGAAAGATCAAGGTACGAAAGATTTTTTAACTGCTGAATCACACTAAGGTTCAGGGAGTTATTAAATTTGTTTGAACCAAGCGAGAGATATCGAAGACCATGGAGTTCAAAGATAGACATGGGTATTGGCCCTTCCAAATGGTTGTTATCCAAATAAAGGTATTCCAAGAAGGAAGAAGCGTTGGAAAATTCTTTGAGTTGACCAGAAAATTGATTATAGGAAAGATCTAACTCTTGCAATGATGGATGTGAAAATAGAGAATCTGGAATATTCCCATTTAGTAAATTGCCACTCAAGTACAAAATCTCAAGATTCTTGCACATGCTGAAATTTGGAATTGATCCACTGAATTTGTTGTATGAGATATCAAAATACTTCAATTGCGTGAGGCTCGCCATTGAGTCTGGAATTGATCCAATGAAATTGCAACTCCCAAGACCTACTGTTGACAACATTTTAAGGTTACCGATAGAAGACGGTAATGTCCCAGAAAAACTTGTTCCGTGAATAACCATGGTTTGAAGAGATCCATTTGGAGGAAATTCTGGCAAAGAACCTTCAAGTAGAAAGTTATTTGACAAGCCAAGCGTCTGTAGCGTTGGAACCTGGAAGATCTTTTCCGGAAATTTTCCATTCAGATCACAACTATAGAAATCCAAGGATGTCAAATTTTTGAAATCTGCAAAAAATTCTGGAACTGGAGCAGAAAAATTGTTACCATTCAAACGAATAATTGAGAGGGAATGAAGATTCCGCAAGGAGGAATCAATCGGGCCTGAAAGATTGCAAAATGACAAGCTCAACACTCTCAGATTTGGGAGTGAAGATGATAAGGCCCGACACCACTCATTACCTGGAGCTGATATAAGTACACCATCAAGATTAAGTTCCATAAGCTCCGAAAGGTTTTGAATCAACACTTTTAAATTTGGACTCTCAAGTTTCATTGGTTTCAGTGGATAGATGTACTCAAAGTAATAATCGATAGATAAATCAAGGGTAACCAACCTTGTCAAGCGCGAAATCGCAATAGGAATCTGCCCGGCAAAGCCAGCATGTGATAGATTCAAATAACTCAAATTCGCAAGCTTGTCAAACTCTGATGGAATCTCATGAGAATGGTTGAAGTCGTTATAAGCCAAACTCAGGCTCTCGAGATGCTGAAGACTGAAAAGGCTGCTTGAATTGTCGAGTCCACCCGAGATGGATTCGTTGGTCAGGTCGAGACCAATAACACGGCCCTCGTTGCAGGTTACGCCTTCCCAAGAGCAACAATCAGCACTTTGATTCCACTTAACAAGTTTAGTGGACATAGTAGAATTAAACGTAAGATTGTTCTTCAATTGCAGCAACAAGGACTGCTCATTGCGGAAACATGGGCTAGACACCCCAAAGACAGAAATGGTCATCAAGAAAAGTGAGTAAATGACCATCAAGAAAAGCCAAGAAAAGACCGGGAGTCTCATTGGAGGGCGTTATATATATAAATAAGAGGAGTACAGTTTTACAGTAAATTAAGGATGGAAGAGGTGGTGGTGATATAAGATATACGAATGGTGGATTCGGGAGTATATATATAGATGGGGGTTGTGGGCCCGATCGAGTAGATCCAAAATGTAATTAAGCTGAAAATATAATGGTGGGATCAGTACTGCAATTGAAGATCACGTGGTCGCCCAATTTCTTGTGTTTGGGCAGGTGGAATTATTGGGGAATGTCCTATTTTCTAATAAATATTTGTATTAACAAGGATTATTAATAATTGGAGGTCATTGCTTCAGCCATGGGATTAAACCCATGTTTTATTGGGTTTCACTCTTCTTTCTTTTGCGTAGCAAGATTCTTATTTGAATAGTTAGTGATGTATTCTTAATCAACTCTCTATTCTTTAGCTAAATAATAAACTCTCTAAATTTAAGTAAATAATAAACTCTCTAAATTTTTCTATCCTATTTAAATATAATATTTATTCTATCTTCATTCATTTTTTATTCTCAAAAGCACTCCACAAAGTTACAAACCCATAAGGTTGTTGGATACAAAATTATTTAAAAATTAAATAAAAAATTATAGGAAAGAAAAATCATATATAAAACTTGGTTTTTCTTTAATTTTCCAATATATAAACTATTTATATTATTTAATTATTTTTGTTATCTATTTTCCCTAAATAAAACATGTTCATTAATTCGATTTTTGTGGAACAAAATAGTTCAAATACAGATTTATATACAGATTTTACAAATGATCACAATCAAATCCAAGAAAAAATTTCATATTTCAGCAGAAGACAATTGGGAGGGGATTCAATGATTCACATTTCTTTGAGTATCCGAATTCTCTATATTTAAATATAACCAAACGAAATAATCTTTTAAAATTCTCAAAAATCTTAAAAGCGAGTATTAAAACGATAATCTTCAGAAATCTTAAAATCCTCATAATTCTTAATACTCTCATAAGTGTGTATGAAAATGATAGTCAACACATTAAGTCTTTTGTGCCCACTTTTGATGCAATGCCCCTCCCTGTCAACAAATTTGGTTGCCGTGTAGTGGGGTTGGACCCTTTTTCACTTTGCGTATTTAGATTGGGATGGAGAAACTTGTTTTCAATTTGAATACAAAACTTGAAATTAATAAGCAATTTACATGTATAAGACTCAAAGCATGGAGTCTTTGCATCACTATAAAATTTATTTTTCGTTGACTATCGTCTTTACATTTGAGATAAGCTTCAAAAATCAAAGTGGACGGACCATAATAACAAATGTGACCTCTTATTTATTTCTCATTGTCTTTCTTTGTATTTATTCTCAGTCAGTCAAAAGTGGGTGCTCAAAAAGTCCTTACTCCTTTTTCTCAACTATTGACGCCTAATTTGTTTTTGTGAAATTTATGTAAGGATTGACTTCTTGTCATGCTCTATTGATTATTAGTTGCAATTATTTGAGATGATGGAGCCCATATCGAACTTCAAAGGCAATTTACATGAATGAGACTCGAAGCATGGAGTCTTTGAATGGAGATAAAATTTATCTCTAATGGTCTATTGTCTTTCCATTGAGATAAGTTTTAAAACCCAAAGTGAACGGACCATTGTAACCCTAACACCGAAAGAGCTTTCCATTGATCGATTGATGAAGGTAACAAATGATCAATTAGCAGTTACAAGGAATAAAAATAAAGACCATAGAACCACCTTCTCGTGCATGAGCATTCATAAAATCACCATCTCGTCCATAATCTTCATTTTGGTAATCCGTAACCTCTGAAAATCTTAAAGTGAGACAAAATAAATGAGAAGAGAGAAAGAGTTCATACTTAGAGGAGTCAATCCTCAAACCTTGAAAGCTTATGATTTGAGTTAATCATTTTAGTATAAACCTTCGTACTCTCTTTTCTACGTTCTTATAATGTTTAATCTATATCTAAGTTATGTTTAGCTATTTTCATAACTATGTGTAAGATATAGTCATCTTTTGAAAGAAATGGTTTTCGTACAAGTTTAAAATTACCCAAAATGAATTCGCTTACCTTTTTTTTTTTTTTTCCTCTCAAAGTTAGATCCATATATATGATTCTTTTTGCCATGAGCATATATTACTGAAAATAAATT
>NC_081550.1:18716121-18729916 GCF_901000735.1 Corylus avellana | reverse complement strand
ACTATATCTTACACATAGTTATGAAAATAGCTAAACATAACTTAGATATAGATTAAACATTATAAGAACGTAGAAAAGAGAGTACGAAGGTTTATACTAAAATGATTAACTCAAATCATAAGCTTTCAAGGTTTGAGGATTGACTCCTCTAAGTATGAACTCTTTCTCTCTTCTCATTTATTTTGTCTCACTTTAAGATTTTCAGAGGTTACGGATTACCAAAATGAAGATTATGGACGAGATGGTGATTTTATGAATGCTCATGCACGAGAAGGTGGTTCTATGGTCTTTATTTTTATTCCTTGTAACTGCTAATTGATCATTTGTTACCTTCATCAATCGATCAATGGAAAGCTCTTTCGGTGTTAGGGTTACAATGGTCCGTTCACTTTGGGTTTTAAAACTTATCTCAATGGAAAGACAATAGACCATTAGAGATAAATTTTATCTCCATTCAAAGACTCCATGCTTCGAGTCTCATTCATGTAAATTGCCTTTGAAGTTCGATATGGGCTCCATCATCTCAAATAATTGCAACTAATAATCAATAGAGCATGACAAGAAGTCAATCCTTACATAAATTTCACAAAAACAAATTAGGCGTCAATAGTTGAGAAAAAGGAGTAAGGACTTTTTGAGCACCCACTTTTGACTGACTGAGAATAAATACAAAGAAAGACAATGAGAAATAAATAAGAGGTCACATTTGTTATTATGGTCCGTCCACTTTGATTTTTGAAGCTTATCTCAAATGTAAAGACGATAGTCAACGAAAAATAAATTTTATAGTGATGCAAAGACTCCATGCTTTGAGTCTTATACATGTAAATTGCTTATTAATTTCAAGTTTTGTATTCAAATTGAAAACAAGTTTCTCCATCCCAATCTAAATACGCAAAGTGAAAAAGGGTCCAACCCCACTACACGGCAACCAAATTTGTTGACAGGGAGGGGCATTGCATCAAAAGTGGGCACAAAAGACTTAATGTGTTGACTATCATTTTCATACACACTTATGAGAGTATTAAGAATTATGAGGATTTTAAGATTTCTGAAGATTATCGTTTTAATACTCGCTTTTAAGATTTTTGAGAATTTTAAAAGATTATTTCGTTTGGTTATATTTAAATATAGAGAATTCGGATACTCAAAGAAATGTGAATCATTGAATCCCCTCCCAATTGTCTTCTGCTGAAATATGAAATTTTTTCTTGGATTTGATTGTGATCATTTGTAAAATCTGTATATAAATCTGTATTTGAACTATTTTGTTCCACAAAAATCGAATTAATGAACATGTTTTATTTAGGGAAAATAGATAACAAAAATAATTAAATAATATAAATAGTTTATATATTGGAAAATTAAAGAAAAACCAAGTTTTATATATGATTTTTCTTTCCTATAATTTTTTATTTAATTTTTAAATAATTTTGTATCCAACAACCTTATGTGTTTGTAACTTTGTGGAGTGCTTTTGAGAATAAAAAATGAATGAAGATAGAATAAATATTATATTTAAATAGGATAGAAAAATTTAGAGAGTTTATTATTTACTTAAATTTAGAGAGTTTATTATTTAGCTAAAGAATAGAGAGTTGATTAAGAATACATCACTAACTATTCAAATAAGAATCTTGCTACGCAAAAGAAAGAAGAGTGAAACCCAATAAAACATGGGTTTAATCCCATGGCTGAAGCAATGACCTCCAATTATTAATAATCCTTGTTAATACAAATATGTATTAGAAAAAAGGACATTCCCCAATAATTCCACCTACCCAAACACAAGAAACTGGGCGACCACGTGATCTTCAATTGCAGTACTGATCCCACCATTATATTTTCAGCTTAATTACATTTTGGATCTACTCAATCGGGCCCACAACCCCCATCTATATATATACTCCTGAATCCACCATTCATATATCTTATATCACCACCACCTCTTCCATCCTTAATTTACTGTAAAACTGTATTCCTCTTATTTATATATATAACGCCCTCCAATGAGACTCCCGGTCTTTTCTTGGCTTTTCTTGATGGCCATTTACGCACTTTTCTTGATGACCATTTCTGTCTTCGGGGTGTCTAGCCCATGTTTCCGCAATGAGCAGTCCTTGTTGCTGCAATTGAAGAACAATCTTACGTTTAATTCTACTATGTCCACTAAACTTGTTAAGTGGAATCAAAGTGCTGATTGTTGCTCTTGGCAAGGTGTAACCTGCAACGAGGGCCGAGTTATTGGTCTCGACTTGACCAACGAATCCATCTCGGGTGGACTCGACAATTCAAGCAGCCTTTTCAGTCTTCAGCATCTCGAGAGCCTGAGTTTGGCTTATAATGACTTCAACCTTTCTCATGAGATTCCATTAGAGTTTGACAAGCTTGTGAATTTGAGTTATTTGAATCTATCAAATGCTCTCTTTGTAGGGCAGATTCCTATTGCGATTTCGCGCTTGACAAGGTTGGTTACTCTTGATTTATCTACCGATTATTACTCTTATTCCATCTATCCACTGAAACTTGAGAGTCCAAATTTAAAAGTGTTGATTGAAAACCTTTCGGAGCTTATGGAACTTAATCTTGATGGTGTACTTATATCAGCTCCAGGTAATGAGTGGTGTCGGGCATTATCATCTTCGCTCCCAAATCTGAGAGTGTTGAGCTTGTCATCCTGCAATCTTTCTGGCCCGATTGATTCCTCCTTGCGGAATCTTCATTCCCTCTCAATTATTCGTTTGAATGATAACTACTTTTCAGCTCCAGTTCCAGAATTTTTTGCAGATTTCAAAAATTTGACATCCTTGGAATTCTTTGATTGTCACCTGAATGGAAAATTTCCGGAAAAGATCTTCCAGGTTCCAACGCTACAGACGCTTGACTTGGCATATAACTTTCTACTTGAAGGTTCTTTGCCAGAATTTCCTCCAAATGGATCTCTTCAAACCATGCTTCTTGGCGGAACAAGTTTTTCTGGGACATTACCGTCTTCTATCGGTAACCTTCAAATGTTGTCAACAATATCTCTTCGTAGTTGCAATTTCGTTGGATCAATTCCAGATTCAATGGCGAGCCTCACACAATTGAAGTATTTGGATATCTCATACAACAAATTCAGTGGATCAATTCCAGATTTCAGCATGTGCAAGAATCTGACTACTGTAAGGCTTTGTAATAATTATCTGTCAGGTGAGATTATTTCCACTCAGTGGGAAAAACTTTTGAATTTGGAGTTGGATAACAATTTACTGAATGGGAATATTCCAGATTCTCTATTTTCACATCCATCATTGCAAGAGTTAGATCTTTCCTATAATCAATTTTCTGGTCAACTCAAGGAATTTTCCAACGCTTTTTCCTTCTTGGAATACCTTAATTTGGATAACAACCATTTGGAAGGGCCAATACCCATGTCTATCTTTGAACTCCATGGTCTTCGATGGCTCTCGCTTGGTTCAAACAAATTTAATAACTCCCTGAACCTTAGTGTGATTCAGCAGTTAAAATATCTTTCGTACCTTGATCTTTCTCACACCAGCTTGTTATTTGAATATAATGATTTTAACTTTTCGTTATCCTCTGTTCCCCTTGACGCATTATTTCTCGCTTCTTGCAAGTTGAAAAAAATTCCTGATTTCTTGAGAAACCAATCCTATTTATCTTCTCTAGACCTTTCACACAACCAGATCTTTGGAGAGATGCCCAACTGGATCTGGAAACTTCCTAATCTTTCTTACTTAGATCTCTCTTACAATTTTCTAGAGACTTTGGAAGGACCTATCCTCAATGTTTCTCTTCGAACCCTAGACCTTTCATTCCTCCATTCCAGCTAACATCAGTCGGTCATTTCCTTCTATTGGATTCTTGCTTCTTTCAAGTAGTAAAATCTATGGGAGTATCCCCATATCAATATGCAATGCTACAAATCTTAAACTACTAGATTTATCTAATAATTCCATCAGCGGCACAATTCCTCAATGCTTGATTGAGATGAATGATAAACTTCAAGTGCTGGATTTAAGGAGAAACAAGCTCAATGGCACAATTCCTGATGCATTTCCAGATAATTGTGGTTTACAAATTTTAGCTCTCAATAAAAACCAACTAGAAGGAGGGTTACCAAAATCTTTGGCCAATTGCTCTAAGTTGAATGTCTTGGATATTGGGAACAACCACGTCGAGGGTACCTTCCCATTTTTCTTGAAGAGCACAACCATGTTGAAGGTTCTTGTTTTGCGATCTAACAAATTTTACGGGCCCATTACTCATCCAAAGCTTAATGCTACATGGCCAATGCTTCAAATTGTAGATTTGGCATCAAATAATTTTATTGGTAACCTTCCAATAATTATTCTTTCATCTTTGATGGCCATGATGGATCGTGAACACGAGGTGCACTCAGAGCTTGCTTACCTCCAAATTACTATTAATGGGTCTTCTTATGAAGATACAATAACTGTTACCAACAAGGGTTTAGAGGTGGAGCTAGTGAAGATCCTAACAATCTTCACCACCCTTGACCTCTCTTGCAACAACTTTGGCGGTCCTATACCTGAAAAAATAGGAGAACTCAAAGCGCTTCATAGTCTCAACTTGTCGCATAATGCTTTCACAGGCAAAATTCCATCATCTTTGGGGAAATTGAGTAATCTTGAGACACTAGACCTATCATGCAATGAGCTTTCTAGTAAGATTCCTGTGCAACTTGCCGATGGTCTTATTTTTCTATCTGTTCTCAACCTTTCCTTCAATCAATTGGTGGGACAGATTCCATTCATCAAGCAATTTGCTACATTTTCAGAATCTTCCTTCAAAGGAAATGATAGATTATGTGGGCTCCCTTTGAAATCACATTGTACTTATGAGGAGCCACAGTTATTGCCTCCAACACATGATCAAAAACATTGGAAATATGGGATTGTGATCGAGTGGAATTACATAAGTGTTGAATTTGGATTTATTTTTGGGATTGGAATTGTCATTGGGCCTCTTGTGTTCTGGAAGAGGTGGAGGATATGGTATTACAAACACGTTGACGACATTCTTTTCAAGATCTTCCCTCGATTGTATCTTCGAATAGAATACCGTCAAAGACGTAGATATCGAAATCAAAGGCAAAGGCACTGGTCATAGTTATGAGTTGCAGTGGCTCCAGATTTATCATGATTACCTTTCGCTGTGTTTAAGGTATGATATTTGTAATTGGCAAACTTATATTACTCAAGTACTTGTTTGATATTATGTTTTGGGGCAACTTGTGAGGCGTAAATGTCATGTGGAGTAAAAATTGCCCATGGTATCACGTTTGCGTTGGTCAGTATTGTTTCAGATTTGCACTCAATACTGATCGAAGACTACTATATACTACTACTATATACCTTTACATTTTAAGCTGATTTTTTTTTTTTAAAAAAAAAAAAAAATTATAATTTTAGTTAATTTACATTATTGATTTGTGTATTCTCTTAGATGGTATTGAAAGTGGTCTTGCATGACATTATATTGTGTTTGAGTTCATTTTGTAATTATTCAATTAGGTTGTGTAAAGGAAACTTATACCAATATACGGCTCAATTGCAGATATGTTGCTCCAAGTTTACTCTGGAGGAAGTTTGCTGATGTTTATAAGGCCTCTACAATGGAAGTTACGCTCAGTTGCGTGCTTTATATACATTTATGTGTGATGCGTGCTTAATAATTTACAGTACAGTACTTTCCATAGACATGTATGCACCTCTTTGAATTCTAAATATTTTTCTTATTTATTGCTATATTTTACTGATGCTTGTGTTGAAAAGCATGTAAGACAATCCTACTCAACAAATAATTACGGAATTGAACTTAATATGAGTTTTGGTTGATTGATATCTAAACAACAATAGCGCACTACTTGATTGGATTTCAAACACCTAATATACATTAAAACTAACCAGCACTCAATCCAAAGATTTGTTATAAAAATAATAGAAAGCAGGAAATGAAATTGCTCCAAAAATGCATTACAAAATCACTTTTCTTAAGAAATTATTGGCCTCCAACAAAACCGGTATGCAAAGGGTTACGACAAATATTTATTCAGGATACAATGGAGCCTAGAAATCCTTTGTTGTTTAGTTATGTTTTAATTGAACGAAACTCAACCTAAACACCTTAAAAATATTTCATTTTCTGTGTATGAAAAAGTTGAGTGCAGTGGATTATTTTTAGTGTTAAAATAGCAGTTATTTATGTCTAAACATCTAATCTAATAGTAACAAACTCCAAATCTTAACAAAATTTATTTAGTTATATCTATTTGACCATAAAAGTTAGTAACGATCACTTGATCTCAACCATTAGATCAAACTTAATTTGATATTACAGTTGACTTTACTAACGGTCTAGTAAATCCGACTGTTGAATTAATCTACCTTAAAAGTGTTAAGGTAAGTCCCTCTGCAGCAGGTGCAGCTCTTGATGAAGCTGCTGCAGATTCTGCCACTGATCATGGCATTGGTTGTCAAGCTACAGATAATGAAATTACTACAATCACAGCCATGCGTGCTGTGGCAGCAATGCCAGCTTGTCCAACTAAGTCAGGAAAGGCAAACCATGCAAGGGATGATTCGCATACAATAGGAAAGAAGCTGATTGTGGAAAATCCCACTTCAATGCTGATTGTCAAATCATCCAACTCTACAAGGAAATGTTATCACTTAAATCTGTATCTCCCTCCATAAGGCAAATGTTGATTGATATCTTTGTATTTGGCAATTTCTCATTATGTGGAATTGTCTTGCTGTACAAACCTATCACTCTCGTGTATATAATACAGAGAGCAGCATGTATGTAAATTATCTAGTGAATTACAAAATCAATCTCTTGTTCAAAACTTTTCATGGTATCAAAGCCCTCATAGGCTAACGCCAATTCTCTATTTTCTTACAAAATTCCAATTCCCCTGCTTCCGCTCATAATCAGTCATGGCCACTACCTCAACCACCTCTGACACTACCACTCTCACTTTTGTTTTGCCAAATCTTGCTCCATATACAGGTATCAAACTTGATGGACCTAACTATTTGGCATGGCACTTTCTTGTTGTTCCTATACTTAAGAGTCATGATTTTATGGGCATTGTGGATGGTACAGAACCATGCCCATCTCAATTCCTGCCTGATGATCAAGGTAAGGAGGTCCTTAATCTAGCTTATTCCCTCTGGAACAAAAAGGACCAATTTATTCTCAGTTGGCTCAACATGACTCTCACTGAGTCATTGCTCTCAACTCTGTATGGTTTCCATACATCTCAGAAAGTATGGAAGTTTTTGGCAACTAGATTTGCTTCAAAATCTAGGACTCGGGTGTCTAACCTAAAGCGCCAACTTCAAGGCCTTCGTCAAGGATCCAAGACCTGCACTGCATACTTGCAGGAAGCCAAAGATTCGGCCAACCAACTTGCTGCAATTGGGAGGCCTATTGATGATGAAGATTTAATCTCTTTTATCATTAGTGGCCTTAATCCCACATTCAACTCTTTTGTTACAACATTCTATATGACCACAACAGACAAATCCTTGACTTTCACAGAGTTTCAGGATCAACTTCTCAACCATGAGACACTTATCAATCAATAGCAATCTATAGTGAATGATGCCTCCAACTTTGCATTTTTCACACAGCGTCAAGGAGGCCCCTCAAAGCAAAATTTTCATTCCTTCAATCGCAAGCCCAAGAATGGTCAATACAAAATGTTCTCTCCTCCACCAACAACTGGTTTTCCACGTTATGCATCTCAAAGAAATTCTGCTACCTCTGGAAATTCAGCCCAGCAGCAGCAGCTATCTGTCCTAATGGTTCTCCATTCCAGCCAACCACTCGGATGCCTTGCCAAATATGTAGTAAAACAAGCCATCAGGCTCTTGACTATTTCCATAGGATGGATTACGCATATCAGGGCAGGCACCCCCCCACACAACTTGCTGCCATGGTAGCCCAAACCAACAATGAATTAGAAGATCAACAATGGTTTGCTGACAGTGGGGCCAATTCTCACATCACAAGTGAATTGGAGAACTTGACCCTTCAGCAGCAGCCCTTCAAAGGATCAGAAGCAATAGCAATTGGCAATGGTGGAGGTCTTGCAATTGAGAACACTGGTTCAACAATCTTAACCTCTTCCAATTCTCATTTTCATCTTAATAACATTTTACACTGTCTTAAGGCTGCAACCAACCTCATTTCCATTCAAAAGTTTTGTAAAGATAAAAATTGATACTTTATACTCACATCTGCTTGTTTTTTTGTGAAGGACCTTCAGACACACGCATTGCTTATGTCGGGCAAGAGCGAAAATGGGCTATATCCACTGCGGTTCAAAGGAGCTTCATCAAAATTCAAACCTTTTTTTACTGCACTCTTAGGGTAAAGAACATCTCTCTCCATGTGGCATTATAGGCTAGGCCACTCTTCTTTTGCCAATGTTGCATGTGTAATAAAGGCTAATCAATTGCCTACTTCCAATGATTCAAATAAAATTATGTTTTGTGATTCATGTCAGTTGGGTAAAAGTAAAAAACTTCCATTCTCTACGTCCAATCGCATTAGTACGGCACCACTTGCTCTCATCCACACTGATTTATGGACATCTCCCATTCCATCCATCAGTGGCTTCAAATATTACATAATATTTGCAGATGATTTCACAAGATACACATTGTTCCATCCTCTACATAACAAAGCTGAAGCTTTTGAAACCTTTGTCAAATTCAAAATTCTGGTGGAAACACAACTCAACAGCAAGATACAAAAATTACAATCTGATGGTGGGGGAAAGTTTACCTCTCTTCGTTTCTAAACTTTCCTCTCCCAAAATGGGATAATTCATAGGAAATCATGTCCCCATACCTCTCAGCAAAATGGCCTAGCTGAGAGGAAGCTTAGACATATCTTGGAGACTGGTCTTACCCTGCTAGCACACTCGGGTTTATCCAATAAATATTGGGTAGATGCATTTCTTACATCTGTTTACATTATAAACCTGTTGCCTACACCCATCCTCAACCATTGTTCTCCTTATGAAAAACTCTTTGGAAAGGTTCCTAACTACACTCTTCTTAGGGTCTTTGGTTGTAAATGCTTCCCTTTACTCAGACCCTACACTGCAAACAAATTGGAGTATAGGTCAAAAGCATGCATTTTCTTAGGCTATAAGTCATGCTGGTTATCGCTGCTTAGACCCTCTCACTGATTGGGTGCACCTCTCACATCATGTTGTCTTTGATGAACACTCTTTTCCTGCTAAGGATCATGCCCATTTGAAGCTGCCAACCAGGAGCAATGCTGCGTCTAACTCTCCTTTCATGATTCCGGTAAGTCATATTTTATCCCAGCCTCTTTCAATTCCCATTTCTTCTTCCTCTGCTGATGCACAATCTGATTTTCCAACACCTGAATCCTCGAGCCCCCAAACAAGAGATTCATCCCTTGTTTCTCTACAGCCATCTAGTAGTACATTGCCAATTGAGTTCCCTGTCACTGAACCAGACCACATCGAACCTGCGACAGTCCCATCTGAGGTTGCTGCCTCCATTGAATCTTCTGCTCCCATACTGCCGCCTCCTACCCTACCTACTGAGTGCTCTGCCCCTACACAAGTCCACTTCGAACCCACAATAACCTCTTCTGCAGCAACTACCTCTAGTGCATCACAACCTATTCCTGGCCATTCCATGACAACCAGGTCTCGCACTGGTTCCCTCAAACCCAATCTTTTTGCTGACTATCAATTATACTACACCGCCCACTATCCTCCAAAGGTTCTCTTGCCCACATCATCTATCATTGAACCAACTTGCTACTCCAAAGCAGCTACTGATCCTAGATGGAAAACTGAAATGGCTCAAGAATATGAGGCCTTGATCACTAGTCGAACATGGGCTCTCTGTCGACGACCCTTGAAGCATAACGTGATTCGAAATAAGTGGGACTACAAGATCAAGCAAAAATCAGATGGTTCTATAGATAGATTCAAGGCTCGCTTGGTGGCAAAAGGGCTTGAGCAACAACTTGGCATCGACTATACCAACACCTTCAGTCCTGTAATTAAATCTTCAACTGTCAGAATTGTATTGGCTATGGCAGTGTCTCTAAACTGGCCTATAAGGCAATTGGACGTATCTAATGCCTTTCTTCATGGCTCTCTCACGGAAGAAGTATATATGGAGCAACCCCAAGGTTTTATCGACAAGGAACGTCCTGACTATGTTTGTAAACTACACAAGTCTATCTATGGGCTTAAACAAGCTCCAAGAGCTTGGTTTCATAGTCTCTCCTCCTCTTTTCTGGAACTAGGCTTTACAGCCTCCAGGGTGGACACCTTTCTCTTCATTTTCATTCAAGACAAGATTAAAGTGTTTATGTTGATTTATGTCGATGATATAATTGTTACAGGCACTCATTTCTCAATTATTAGTGCACTCATTTTTCAATTGCAGCAAAAGTTTCCTCTAAAGGATTTGGGCAATCTTAGCTTTTTCTTGGGTATTCAAGCTACAAGGTCAGAGGGTTCCCTCCATTTGTGTCAAGCCAACTACATCAAAGATCTCATTCACCATACACGAATGCTGGGTGCCAAACTGTCATATTCTCCCTGCTCGGTTGCAACCAAACTCTCCAAATTTGATGGAGATCCTCTTCCTGACATTACGAAATACAGGCAGGTAGTTGGCGCACTCCTATACTGTACCCTCACTCGCCCAGAGACTGCCTTCTCTGTGAACCAACTGTGCCAGCATATGCATTCTCCATCTACAACACATTGGGTTGCTGCCAAGCATGTCCTACACTACCTCAAGAACACTATTGATCACGGGTTGCTATACACTCCTGGACCTCTTCGACTGCAAGCATTTTGTGACTCCAATTGGGCCGGTAACCCAGATGATCGCCGCTCTACATCCAGCTTTTGTGTCTACCTTGGCAACTATTTGGTCTCTTGGAGTGCAAAGAAGCAAGCTGTTGCGTCTCGGTCTAGTACCGAAGCAGAGTATAGACCCATGGCTCTTACCACTGCTGAGTTGTTTTGGCTGCGTATGCTCTTTAAAGATCTTTGTCTTCCACTCACTTCACCTCCCGTGTTATGGTGTGACAACATAAGTGCCCTTGCCCTTGCCTCCAACCCTGTGTACCATGCTCGTACCAAACACATCAAAGTCGACTACCACTTTATTTGTGAGAAGGTCCTCAATGGAGACATTTTGGTTAAATTTATTTCCACGAAGGATCAGGTTGCCGACATCTTTACCAAGGGGTTGTCTTCAGCCCATTTATCTTACCTTAATGCCAAGCTAATGGTGAGCCTCCCTCCCATTAGCTTGCAGGGAGATGTTAAGGTAAGTCCCGCTGCAGCAGGTGCAGCTCTTGATGAAGCTGCTGCAGATTCTGCCACTGATCATGGCATTGGTTGTCAAGCTACAGATAAGGAAATTACTACAATCACAGCCATGTGTGCTGTGGCAGTAATGCCAGCTTGTCCAACTAAGTCAGGAAAGGCAGACCATGCAAGGGATGATTCGCATACAATAGGAAAGAAGTTGATTGTGGAAAATCCCACTTCAATGCTGATTGTCAAATCATCCAACTTTACAAGGAAATGTTATCACTCAAATCTGTATCTCCCTCCATAAGGCAAATGTTGATTGATATCTTTGTATTAGGCAATTTCTCATTATGTGGAATTGTCTTGCTGTACAAGCCTATCACTCTCGTGTATATAATACAGAGAGCAGCATGTATGTAAATTATCTAGTGAATTACAAACTCGATCTCTTGTTCAAAACTTTTCAAAAAGCATCCTATGGTTCAGATCGAATGATGCTAAAGAATTTTGAACACTTACTATGCAATGAAGTCCTCAGGGAGTATTATTGTTTCCAGTCTATTCTAGCTTTGAAGCCAAATGAGTGATATAAGTTAGAAATGTTTTGTCACTTAATAAATCTGCAGAACCAACGTTTTAGATCTCCTGTTGCAGAAGTCATTTTTCTGCGGGAACAAGGCTTTGTAAGAGAATCTGTAAAGCTAGATGTTTGAGTTTTCAACTTCTATAAGGATGAAGAAAACTTCCCCTAAGTGCTAACGTGTGAAATTTGTCCAAACACTTCTAATTAATTAGTTTTTTTTTTTTTTTTTTTTTTATCTCTTATATGATATTGGAAGTGGTGTTGTATGACATTATAATGTGTTTGAGTTGAGATTCATGCTTCATTCTGCAATTATTCAGTTTGTTTTTTTTGAAAGAATTTTTGGTCGATACTGACTTATACCTATAAACACCTCACTTGCAGTCTTGCAGAGATATGTTACTCCAAGTTTACTCTAGAGGGAGTTTGCTGAAGTCTATGAGATCTCTCTGATGGCGTTAAATAATTCACAGTACTTTTGTGATGCTGTTAATAAAGATGATTACCGGTGTACCTTTTCATATATAGACATGTACCTCTTTGAATTCGAGTTATTTTTCCTATTTTAGTGTTGCTTGTGCTTGATCAAAAGCATGACATATGACATGGCGATGTAACAGTTACTAATAAAAAAATTTAAGTTGATGATATAGCAATTGACACAGAAGAAGATGCTACATGAGTTTGTGGAGGCTTTGTAGTGAAAATAGTAATACAATTTGGGGTAGAGTTTTAGAAATTTTCTTGAACTTTCACTCGTTTTAACACTATTCTCAAATTTTAAAAACTCTTAATTAAGGATATCGAACTTTCAATCTATTTAAATTACCTCATTTTGTTAGGATTTTTCATTAAATATTGTCAAAATTTTTAAAATACCCAATTTTTTATTTTAAATGTCGGGAGTACATGAATTTTGAGAATACTTTTAAAGTACAAAAGATGACTGACAAATTCTACAAAAATTTAAATGACTGACAAATTCTAAACCGTAAATGGAAAAGAATGAAAGCAGACTGAATCAGAGGTGAATCGTTCTGTTTTTGTCTAAAGTAAAGCTTGTTTAGGGTCTTTAGTGATTGATGAGATGGTCATGGAGCAGAGTAAAATAAAGCTATCGGTATAAGCGAAGAAGGCCATTTAAAGGTAATTGAATAGCTTCAAATAATTATCACTCCGGGGAGAGGGATGCAAAGAATTGAATTTTACTATCCATAAATCTTTTTATGAAATTATATTTAATAAGAGCCCTTACTATCAGGTCCATCCTAATAACACTCTTTTTGCAGCCTCCAATTATCATGTGACACATCATCAATTTAAAAAAAAATGCAAAAAATAAAAGTGAAAACAATCATATCAAATCAAAGAAAAAAAACCTCAAAACACATTTCTAATGCCTCAAAACTTGTTTTTAATGCCTCAGAATCTGTTTCTAATGCTCCAAAATTCGTTTTTAATGCCTCAAAACTCGTTTTTGGATTCAAAACTAAAACCTAGAGGTGGAAGGTTAACCCTTTAGGGATTTTATCACCCTAAAATCTAGTATATTTTGGTCCAAGTTATTTTTATGCACTTTTTATGTTTTCGCTTATGTGTCGGTTATTAATTGGGGGTTGTAAAAGGAGTGTTATCATGATGATCCTGATAAAAGGTTTTCTCATTTAATAATTGTTTTCTTTTATTTTGTGTAAATGTGTGCATACACATGTAAACAGAAATTATATGTATCAATTGAAAAAAAAAAAAAAAACAAAAAAAAAAAAGACTATTTAATTTTTTAACAAATTCAAAGACTAAAACTCATTTTTTAACTATTTTGTTTTTGGAGGGACCCACTCCCGCCCTCC
>NC_081550.1:18714994-18716021 GCF_901000735.1 Corylus avellana | reverse complement strand
TGAACCAACTGTGCCAGCATATGCATTCTCCATCTACAACACATTGGGTTGCTGCCAAGCGTGTCCTACGCTACCTCAAGAACACTATTGACCACGGGTTTCTATACACTCCTGGACCTCTTCGACTGCAAGCATTTTGTGACTCCGATTGGGCCGGTAACCCAGATTATTGCCGCTCTACATCCGGCTTTGGTGTCTACCTTGGCAACTGTTTGGTCTCTTGGAGTGCAAAGAAGCAAGCTGTTGCGTCTCGGTCTAGTACCGAAGCAGAGTATAGATCCATGGCTCTTACCACTGCTGAGTTATTTTGGCTGCGTATGCTCTTTAAAGATCTTTGTCTTCCACTCACTTCACCTCCCGTGTTATGGTGTGACAACATAAGTGCCCTTGCCCTTGCCTCCAACCGTGTGTACCATGCTCGCACCAAACACATCAAAGTCGACTACCACTTTATTCGTGAGAAGGTCCTCAATGGAGACATTTTGGTTAAATTTATTTCCACCAAGGATAAGGTTGCCGACATCTTTACCAAAGGGTTGTCTTCAGCCCATTTATCTTACCTTAAGTCCAAGCTAATGGTGAGCATCCCTCCCATTAGCTTGCGGGGAGATGTTAAGGTAAGTCTCGCTGCAGCAGGTGCAGCTCTTGATGAAGCTACTGCAGATTCTGCCACTGATCATGGCATTGATCATGGCATTGGTTGTCAAGCTACAGATAAGGAAATTACTACAATCACAGCCATGCGTGCTGTGGCAGCAATGCCAGCTTGTCCAACTAAGTCAGGAAAGGCAAACCATGCAAGGGATGATTTGCATACAATAGGAAAGAAGTTGATTGTGGAAAATCCCACTTCAATGCTGATTGTCAAATCATCCAACTCTACAAGGAAATGTTATCACTCAAATCTGTATCTCCCTCCATAAGGCAAATGTTGATTGATATCTTTGTATTTGGCAATTTCTCATTATGTGGAATTGTCTTGCTGTACAAACCTATCATTCTCGTGTATATAATACAGAGAGCAGCA
>NC_081550.1:18713561-18714894 GCF_901000735.1 Corylus avellana | reverse complement strand
CTGATTGGAATTGATACTCAAACATTGTATAGTAATTGTAAGAATAAAATATAATTTTTAGCATTACGAGAAAGTTTAACTTCACATTTTTATTAAATATTTTACTTGTTAAGTCTTATTTAAAAAAAAAAACAAAAAAGTTTAAATATGCATAAAAATTATTAAAATATTAAATATAATACCAACATTTCGAAAAAGCTAAAGACAGAAGACGGTTAAAAGCATCTTATTGTCTTTGTCAATTTATTTTTTTTCATTTGATTTGGGAGATGGTAGTAAGGTAATTTGCAGTTGGTGTGGGGTTGGATGAAAGAGCAAAAGCGAAAGTTGAGTTTGTGTGCCTTGTTTCCTTAATATTCGTAGAGACTAGAGAGCTTCTGTTGAGGTGCACGCGTGAAGCATGTCTATCATTGCAACTCCCACGAGACGCGCCGGATTCCATTTTCTCCTACTTTTTGCCCTCTGGTACCATAAATTATCATCAAATATTACACCTACTTTTTTTTTTTGTTTTTTTTTTTTTAATTTTTAATTTTTATGGACAGTAAAAGTCTGAATAAAATATTATTTAACTCATTTAAAATAATGTCAAGTGTTTATAAATATTTAAAATACACATTAAATTTTTTAAAATTATCAATTGCATTTTACTAATTTAGACTAACCTTTTAAATGTTTATACATATTTGACACTATTTTAAATGAGTTAAAAAATATTTTCTCCAGACTGATTTAGAAAAAATTTCTGTCCATTTTTTAGTATTTCATCCGTTTTCACTTAAGAGTGAACATGTGGTATATGTCTTAATACAATTCGTTGGGATAATAAATTAGCTTAGGGCTCAAGTTTAAAGCCCATTTAAAATAAAAGATCCACTCAAAAAACTAACTATATAACAAGAATTAAATGGGTCTCGGTCCGTCGCTTTCTCTCCACACTCAATTGTTCTTCCTCTCAAGCACTGTATTGAGTTAATCATCAGAGTGTCTCCGATCTCTTGAGAGACATATTAGCAGATTGAGAAGTCTGTTTTATTTTCTTTTGTCTTTTGGTTTCTCTTCTAAAAAATTATTGAGAAACAACTCAAATCCACCAACATTTTGAGTGCATTATGATCACTCCTCTCTCCTCTCTCCTCAAACTAGACTCTCTGAGCTCCTCCTCGTCTGAATTTCATTTTGTCTCATTAAATAAAAAAAAACGAAAAGAAAAAGAAAAGTAGAAAGACGAGTATAATATATTGACTGACCCAGCCAATGAGATTGACCTCAATGAAAAGGAAAAGGTCAAGAAAAACCCGTAACGTGCTTTATGGTCTTTGTCTTTGAGGTA
>NC_081550.1:18709463-18713461 GCF_901000735.1 Corylus avellana | reverse complement strand
TCATATTTTATCCCAGCCTCTTTCAATTCCCATTTCTTCTTCCTCTGCTGATGCACAATCTGATTTTCCAACACCTGAATCCTCGAGCCCCCAAACAAGAGATTCATCCCTTGTTTCTCTACAGCCATCTAGTAGTACATTGCCAATTGAGTTCCCTGTCACTGAACCAGACCACATCGAACCTGCGACAGTCCCATCTGAGGTTGCTGCCTCCATTGAATCTTCTGCTCCCATACTGCCGCCTCCTACCCTACCTACTGAGTGCTCTGCCCCTACACAAGTCCACTTCGAACCCACAATAACCTCTTCTGCAGCAACTACCTCTAGTGCATCACAACCTATTCCTGGCCATTCCATGACAACCAGGTCTCGTACTGGTTCCCTCAAACCCAAGCTTTTTGCTGACTATCAGTTATACTACACCACCCACTATCCTCCAAAGGTTCTCTTGCCCACATCATCTATCATTGAACCAACTTGCTACTCCAAAGCAGCTACTGATCCTAGACGGAAAACTGCTATGGCTCAAGAATATGAGGCCTTGATCACTAGTGGAACATGGACTCTCTGTCGACGACCCTTGAAGCATAACGTGATTCAAAATAAGTGGGTCTACAAGATCAAGCAAAAATCAGATGGTTCTATAGATAGATTCAAGGCTTGCTTGGTGGCAAAAGGGTTTGAGCAACAACTTGGCATCGACTATACCAACACCTTCAGTCCTGTAATTAAATCTTCAACTGTCAGAATTGTGTTGGCTATGGCAGTGTCTCTAAACTGGCCTATAAGGTAATCGGACGTATCTAATGCCTTTCTTCATGGCTCTTTCATGGAAAAAGTATATATGGAGCAACCCCAAGGTCTTATCGACAAGGAACATCCTGACTATGTTTGTAAACTACCCAAGTCTATCTATGGGCTTAAACAAGCTCCAAGAGCTTGGTTTCATTGTCTCTCCTCCTCTTTACTGGAACTAGGCTTTACAGCGTCCTTGGTGGACACCTCTCTCTTCATTTTCATTCAAGACAAGATTAAAGTGTTTATGTTGATTTATGTCGATGATATAATTGTTACTGGCACTCATTTCTCAATTATTAGTGCACTGATTTTTCAATTGCAGCAGAAGTTTCCTGTAAAGGATTTGGCCAATCTTAGCTTTTTCTTGGGTATTCAAGCTACAAGGTCAGAGGGTTCCCTCCATTTGTGTCAAGCCAAATACATCAAAGATCTCCTTCACCGTACATGAATGCTGGGTGCCAAACCGTCATCTTCTCCCTGCTCGGTAGGCACCAAACTCTCCAAATTTGATGGAGATCCTCTTCCTGACATTACGGAATACAGGCAGGTAGTTGGCGCACTCCATACTGTACCCTCATTCGCCCAGAGATTGCCTTTTCTGTGAAACAATTGTGCCACCATATGCATTCTCCATCTACAACACATTGGGTTGCTGCCAAGCGTGTCCTATGCTACCTCAAGAACACTATTGATCACGGGTTGCTATACACTCCTGGACCTCTTCGACTGCAAGCATTTTATGACTCCGATTGGGCAGGTAACCCAGATGATCGCCGCTCTACATCCGGCTTTGGTGTCTACCTTGGCAACTGTTTGGTCTCTTGGAGTGCAAAGAAGGAAGCTGTTGTGTCTCGGACTAGTACCGAAGTAGAGTATAGATCCATGGCTCTTACCACTGTTGAGTTATTTTGACTGCGTATGCTCTTTAAAGATCTTTGTCTTCCACTCACTTCACCTCCCGTGTTATGGTGTGACAATATAAATGCCCTTGCCCTTGCCTCCAACCCTGTGTACCATGCTCGCACCAAACACATCAAACTCGACTACCACTTTATTCGTGAGAAGGTCCTCAATGAAGACATTTTGGTTAAAATTATTTCCACCAAGGATCAGGTTGCCGACATCTTTACCAAAGGGTTGTCTTCAGCTCGTTTATCTTACCTTAAGTCCAAGCTAATGGTAAGCCTCCCTCCCATTAGCTTGCGGGGAGATGTTAAGGTAAGTCCCGCTGGAGCAGGTGCAACTCTTGATGAAGCTGCTGCAGATTCTGCAACTGATCATGGCATTGGTTGTCAAGCTACAGATAAGGAAATTACTACAATCACAGCCATGCGTGCTGTGGCAGCAATGCCAGCTTGTCCAACTAAGTCAGGAAAGGCAAACCATGCAAGGGATGATTTGCATACAATAGGAAAGAAGTTGATTGTGGAAAATCCCACTTCAATGCTGATTGTCAAATCATCCAACTCTACAAGGAAATGTTATCACTCAAATCTGTATCTCCCTCCATAAGGCAAATGTTGATTGATATCTTTGTATTTGGCAATTTCTCATTATGTGGAATTGTCTTGCTGTACAAGCCTATCACTCTCGTGTATATAATACAGAGAGCAGCATGTATGTAAATTACCTAGTGAATTACAAATCAATCTCTTGTTCAAAACTTTTCAAAAAGCATCCTATGGTTCAGATTGAATGATACTAAAGAATTTTGAACACCTACTATGCACTGAAGTCCTCAGGGAGTATTATTGTTTCCAATCTATTCTATCTTTGAAGCCAAATTAGTGATATAAGTTAGAAATGTTTTGTCACTTAATAAATCTGCAAAACCAATGTTTTAGACCTCCTGTTGCAGAAGTCATTTTTCTGCGGGAGCAAGGCTTTGTAAGAGAATCTGTAAAGCTAGATGTTTGAGTTTTCAACTTCTATAAGGATGAAGAAAACTTCCCCTAAGTGCTAATGTGTGAAATTTGTCCAAACACTTGTAATTAAATAGTTTTTATTTTTTTTATTTTTTATCTCTTAGATGATATTGGAAGTGGTGTTGGATGACATTATAATGTGTTTGAGTTGAGATTCATGCTTCATGCTTCATTCTACAATTATTCAGTTTGGTTTTTTTAAAAGAATTTTTGGTTGATACTGACTTATACCTATGGACACCTCACTTGCAGTCTTGCAGAGATATGTTACTCCAAGTTTACTCTGGAGGGAGTTTGCTGAAGTCTGTGAGGTCTCTCTGATGGCGTTAAATAATTCACAGTACTTTTGTGATGTTGTTTATAAAGATGATTACATGTGTACCTTTTCATATATAGACATGTACCTCTTTGAATTTGAGTTGTTTTTCCTATTTTAGTGTTGCTTGTGCTTGATCAAAAGCATGTCAGATGACATGGCGATGTAACAGTTACTAATAAAAAAATTTAAGTTGATGATATAGCAATTGACACAGAAGAAGATGCTACATGAGTTTGTGGAGGCTTTGTAGTGAAAATAGTAATACAATTTGGGGTAGAGTTCTATAAATTTTCTTGAACTTTCACTCGTTTTAACACTATTCTCAAATTTTAAAAACTCTCAATTAAGGGTATCGAACTTTCAATCTATTTCAATTACCTCATTTTGTCAGGATTTTTCGTTAAATATTGTCAAAATTTTTAAAATACCCTATTTTTTATTTTAAAAGTCGGGAGTACATGAATTTTGAGAATACTTTTAAAGTACAAAAGATTTTGTGAAAATTCTACAAAAATTTAAATAACTGACAAATTCTAAACCGTAAATGAAAAAGAATGAAAGCAGACTGAATCAGAGGTGAATCGTTCTGTTTTTGTCTAAAGTAAAGCTTCTTTAGGGTCTTTAGTGTTTGATGAGATGGTCATGGAGCATAGTAAAATAAAGCTATCGGTATAAGTGAAGAAGGTCATTTAAAGGTAATTAAATAGCTTCAAATAATTATCACTCAGGGGAGAGGGAGGCAAAGAATTGACTTTTACTATCCATGAATCTTTTTATGAAATTATATTTAATAATAGAGCCCCTACTATCAGGTCCATCTTGATAACAATTTTTTTGCAGCCTCCAATTACCATGTGACACATCATCAATTTAAGAAAAATGAAAAAAATAAAAGTGAGAACAATCACACTAAATCAAAGAAAAAAAACCTCAAAACCCGTTTCTAATGCCTCAAA
>NC_081550.1:18666977-18709443 GCF_901000735.1 Corylus avellana | reverse complement strand
AAAGCGGTGTTATCAGTATGGTCCTGATAAAAGGTTTTCTCATTTAATAATTGTTTTCTTTTTGTGTAAATGTGTGCATACACATGTAAACGGAGATTATATGTATCGATTGGAAAAAAAAAAAATCTATTTAATTTTTTAACAAATTCAAAGACTAAAACTCATTTTGTTTTAACTATTTTGTTTTTGGATGGACCCGCTCCCGCCCTCCCTTTGGCTCGGCTCTCTATTTAGATAGGTTAATGACGTTAATCCCTCACACAATTTTTTTTTTTTTTTTTGAAAAAGTACATATGCTCCCTTGAACTACTATTGTCAATGTCGCTCCTCCCAAAATTATAGATTGCTTCTACATTCTTCCAAATTACCAAAATTTGTTATTGTACCACTTTTGTGTCGCAAAAAGACAAAATAATCTTTAATAATTTTTTAAAAAGAAAAAAACAATTTGTGAAGACCCATTGCCTTGGGTCACCATTTTTTTTTTCAATTTTTTAATTTTTTTTTTATTAAGGGAATTTTTGTTCTTATGAGACAATAATAATTTTTAGGAGAAACTTCACATACCTCTCATGAACTTACGCGCCTTTTGCAAACACTATCCAATATTCAAAGTCTTTCACTTTGGTGTATCGAACTTTAATTTCCTTCCACTTTCCCCTGTTAGGATTTTTTGTTAAATCCTAACGGAAGGGTGTGGAATTACTAAAATACCCTACTCATTTTACTCACTTTTCCGTTTAATTTAAATGCAATATTTAACGGTAGGGGGTATTTGGAACGAAACAAAACGAAAGTTTGATACATCAAAATGAGAGACTTTAAATATTGGGGGGGAGGAGGGGATTGCAAAAGGTGCGTAAGTTCATGAGGGGTAAGTGAAGTTTTCCTTAATTTTTAATAGTTTGAGAAAATATTGAGACAATTTATAATTTTATAAGACATTAACAAATGGATAATTATTTGAGAGGATATACATAGGTGGAAGGGGTGGATGGAGATAGGGGTCAAATGAACCCCCACAAGAAAACCCATTGAGTACGAAATAGAAAAAAGCAAGAGCTGGAAGTCTGGAACCAATGCCCAAAGGCATGCCAAGATCCCCAAAAGTAAATTTCCAAGAGTATTACAGGTAACCTTTTTTTTGGGGCCCATTTAGTCCAAGTACCAATTGCCTGTTAAGTTTAATGTGGGTCCAATTTGTCAATTATTTGCAACTAATAATCAATAAAGATTATTTTAAGAGAGGCCAAAGTACATGGAAGTTTGGGGGTGTCTTCCACAATTTTTATTTATTTTTTTAAATACCCTTATAATTCTTTTAAAATCAAATTTTTACTCCCTGAATTTTATTTTTTTAATTTTTAATTTTTGTTTCCCAAACCTAAAATTCTATTTCCGCTGTTGTATAAGGGATGACATGAAGTCAATTCTTTTGTAGGCATTCACTTCATGTGACAACTCTAAAAATGTTGCCACACACAACACATGTTCAAACAAATGAATGGTTAAAAGTTTTGTATTCAATTTGAAAACGCGATTTTCCATCCCATCCAAGCCAGGGTCCAACCCCGTTACACGGCAACAAAATTTGTTGAAAGACTTACTTGGGTCTTCCACCATCTGCGTTCACTCTTATTTTCATACACATTTCTCAGAGTCTTCCTATTACGTCATTTACTATACGAAGATGGTCGAAAGATGGTTGAGTGATTAGTTTTTATCATTTATCTTTTATTTTGGGTTGTCACGTGATATAAAGTAAAAATAATTTTGAGTGACTTATTTATTCAGTTATTTATTACTTTTGTTAAAAAAATAAAAATAAGAAATAAAAAGTTATAAAAAGCATTACCAAACAAGCTCATTTTTCATGAGACTTTACCCAACTCAACACATTCAGGGACTGGGGGATCAAACTCATGACATTTGTTTTAATACTATATTAAATCACTCATTCTCCCAAAAACTTATAAGCAGAAGGCAATTTATTTATTTAATTAATATGTTAACATATTTCATTAACTAAAATAAATGAAAACACCATAATTATTAGAACACTTATTAATCGAACATGACTCATCCGTAGCCTTCATTAGATTAGATGGGCAAGACTTTTTTCTTTGTTCTTTATCTGGTTGGATAGGTGGGAGGAACAAGACTTTTGTAAGTCTTTCCTACCAAGTTTTTTCTCGTGGATGCATTTAATTGGTAGTGTTGATGACATAATTAATGACAAACCAAGATGATTATACCTACTAATTGTTGAAAGAGAGAGGCATTGCATCAAAAAAAGGGGGCTCAGAAGACTTGGGGTCTTCCTCCACCCCAAGTCCCACTCTCATTTTCAAGCACACGTTTCAGAGTCTTCCTCCCAGGTCAATTTAATTTAATTTATTGGAAAACAGAGCCCACAGGTTAGGACTTTTTAAGAATTAAGGGGTGCTTTTTAATATTTTGGTTGTAATGTGTCCTAAAAGTAAAATTGATTTTGAATGATTTATGTGTTTAATTATTTGATAATGTTTTTGTTAAAAAAGAAAAAAGAAAAAGAAGAGTAGTCATTTAAAAAATAGTAGTAAACAAGTCCATTTTTCGTGATACCATTTTAAATTACGATTTGTCTTAAACGCTTAAGCTAATAAAAAGAAATAAATTTAATAACATTTAATTAATATTCTAATACATTTCATTAACTAAAATAAATGAAAATACCATAATTATTATACAACTTACTAATGGAACATGACTCATCCATAGCCTTTATTATCACTTTATGGGGACAAACAGAAATCATCTCAATAATACTAGAAAAAAGACTTATGTATTGGAAGAGAAAAATATAGAGACAGTTTGAAAAAAATAAATAAATAATATACAAGTAAACCAAACATGAGAATCTTTTATTGTGGAAAATCCTATCCAAGTCTTAGTTATTTCCATAAAGTTGCCGTGACAGACCCGTAGAACTTCCCCCACCTCCTTTGTCTTTGTTTCCTTTTTTACTCGTTCTTTCTAAAATTTCTGCTTTCTACCTCGATTATTAATAATCCAAAATAGACGGCAATCAACGTACAATTGGATTGTTTCAGTTTTGGCAGAGTCCCAACTTGTTTACTTGAAATCAAAACTGCAACTTTATTTTAATTAGTGTTGTAATATTATTTCAAGTGGGTTCACTATTTTCCCACGCATACTTTAAAAACCAAATAATACATTTACCTTATTAATTATGTTTAATCAAACACTAATTAAACAAATTGAGCGACAAAACACTACTACTAGTAGAGTGCCCACCACTCCCACGCCAACGTCATCTTTAATTGCGGACTATAGTGTAGCTACTACTTATCCCATCATTCTATATATTTTCAGCTTAATTATATATATAGGTGGGGCCCACAACGCCCATCTATATATATAACCAATTGGTGACATGTGAACAGCAGCACGTCACTTCCAAAGCTGACGTGCCAACGTTGACGTGTGAATAGTAAAAAATAAACGTCGTTAATTTTTTTTTTGTTCGAAAAGTATTTTTATTTATTTACTTTTTGACATTTTGATGCTATTATTATTTTTTTTTTAAAAAAAAATTATTGGATATTATTATGGTTATATAAGAAAAGTTAGACTATATATATATGTGACAATTTTGTTATAGTTATTTTTTTACTGCTATTTTTTTGGATTTGATTGTTATCATTTGCAAAGTCTGAACATTAAAGTGAGGAACTATATATCTTATTCCACAAAAAGAGAAATTAACATGTTTTATTTGGTCATAGATGAAAAATAAATCAAATAATATATAATCTCTATATTGGAAAATTAAAGAAATATTGCGTTTTATATATAATTTTTAAATAATTTTGTATCAAACAGCCTTATCTATTAGAAGAGAAAAATTAATATAAAGATATTTTATAACATGTTTAGGAATGAACCAAACATGAAAATCTTTTATTATCAAAAATCTTATCCGACTGTTAATTATTTCCAAACGTAAAAATAAGATCGTTGAATTTGAGATTATTATTATTGACTTTTAATCTATTGGTGATTTTAAAAGCCACATCACAATTGAGAGGACACCAAGAGAATACGAGAAGAACACTTAGCATTTCTCTAAAAATAATTACATTCCTAAAAATCAAAATATCAATTTTGGCAATATATATTGACGCACTAGTCTCTCCGTGAAGTTGCCGTGCCAGACCCGGTAGGACTTCCCAGTTCCCCCCACCTCCACACCACTTGTCTTCCACGTTCTAATTTTTGACGATGTCATGAACTCCACCTGTATATGATTCAAATAAGAATCTTCCTACACAAACTTAAAGGTATTTACAAATTACAAGAGTGAAGGCCAATAATACAAAACATAAAGTTATTTACAAAATAAAATAAAAAATAAAAAATAAAGGTGAAGAATGGGGGAAGAAAGTTTGAAGTTATGTTCTAAAGAAGAAATATACTTGATAATTCTAATCATGCAAACATAATTTATTTTCAGTAATATATGCTCATGGCAAAAAGAATCATATATATGGATCTAACTTTGAGAGGAAAAAAAAAAAAAAAGGTAAGCGAATTCATTTTGGGTAATTTTAAACTTGTACGAAAACCATTTCTTTCAAAAGATGACTATATCTTACACATAGTTATGAAAATAGCTAAACATAACTTAGATATAGATTAAACATTATAAGAACGTAGAAAAGAGAGTACGAAGGTTTATACTAAAATGATTAACTCAAATCATAAGCTTTCAAGGTTTGAGGATTGACTCCTCTAAGTATGAACTCTTTCTCTCTTCTCATTTATTTTGTCTCACTTTAAGATTTTCAGAGGTTACGGATTACCAAAATGAAGATTATGGACGAGATGGTGATTTTATGAATGCTCATGCACGAGAAGGTGGTTCTATGGTCTTTATTTTTATTCCTTGTAACTGCTAATTGATCATTTGTTACCTTCATCAATCGATCAATGGAAAGCTCTTTCGGTGTTAGGGTTACAATGGTCCGTTCACTTTGGGTTTTAAAACTTATCTCAATGGAAAGACAATAGACCATTAGAGATAAATTTTATCTCCATTCAAAGACTCCATGCTTCGAGTCTCATTCATGTAAATTGCCTTTGAAGTTCGATATGGGCTCCATCATCTCAAATAATTGCAACTAATAATCAATAGAGCATGACAAGAAGTCAATCCTTACATAAATTTCACAAAAACAAATTAGGCGTCAATAGTTGAGAAAAAGGAGTAAGGACTTTTTGAGCACCCACTTTTGACTGACTGAGAATAAATACAAAGAAAGACAATGAGAAATAAATAAGAGGTCACATTTGTTATTATGGTCCGTCCACTTTGATTTTTGAAGCTTATCTCAAATGTAAAGACGATAGTCAACGAAAAATAAATTTTATAGTGATGCAAAGACTCCATGCTTTGAGTCTTATACATGTAAATTGCTTATTAATTTCAAGTTTTGTATTCAAATTGAAAACAAGTTTCTCCATCCCAATCTAAATACGCAAAGTGAAAAAGGGTCCAACCCCACTACACGGCAACCAAATTTGTTGACAGGGAGGGGCATTGCATCAAAAGTGGGCACAAAAGACTTAATGTGTTGACTATCATTTTCATACACACTTATGAGAGTATTAAGAATTATGAGGATTTTAAGATTTCTGAAGATTATCGTTTTAATACTCGCTTTTAAGATTTTTGAGAATTTTAAAAGATTATTTCGTTTGGTTATATTTAAATATAGAGAATTCGGATACTCAAAGAAATGTGAATCATTGAATCCCCTCCCAATTGTCTTCTGCTGAAATATGAAATTTTTTCTTGGATTTGATTGTGATCATTTGTAAAATCTGTATATAAATCTGTATTTGAACTATTTTGTTCCACAAAAATCGAATTAATGAACATGTTTTATTTAGGGAAAATAGATAACAAAAATAATTAAATAATATAAATAGTTTATATATTGGAAAATTAAAGAAAAACCAAGTTTTATATATGATTTTTCTTTCCTATAATTTTTTATTTAATTTTTAAATAATTTTGTATCCAACAACCTTATGGGTTTGTAACTTTGTGGAGTGCTTTTGAGAATAAAAAATGAATGAAGATAGAATAAATATTATATTTAAATAGGATAGAAAAATTTAGAGAGTTTATTATTTACTTAAATTTAGAGAGTTTATTATTTAGCTAAAGAATAGAGAGTTGATTAAGAATACATCACTAACTATTCAAATAAGAATCTTGCTACGCAAAAGAAAGAAGAGTGAAACCCAATAAAACATGGGTTTAATCCCATGGCTGAAGCAATGACCTCCAATTATTAATAATCCTTGTTAATACAAATATGTATTAGAAAAAAGGACATTCCCCAATAATTCCACCTGCCCAAACACAAGAAATTGGGCGACCACGTGATCTTCAATTGCAGTACTGATCCCACCATTATATTTTCAGCTTAATTACATTTTGGATCTACTCGATCGGGCCCACAACCCCCATCTATATATATACTCCTGAATCCACCATTCATATATCTTATATCACCACCACCTCTTCCATCCTTAATTTACTGTAAAACTGTACTCCTCTTATTTATATATATAACGCCCTCCAATGAGACTCCCGGTCTTTTCTTGGCTTTTCTTGATGGCCATTTACTCACTTTTCTTGATGACCATTTCTGTCTTTGGGGTGGTGTCTAGCCCATGTTTCCGCAATGAGCAGTCCTTGTTGCTGCAATTGAAGAACAATCTTACGTTTAATTCTACTATGTCCACTAAACTTGTTAAGTGGAATCAAAGTGCTGATTGTTGCTCTTGGGAAGGCGTAACCTGCAACGAGGGCCGTGTTATTGGTCTCGACCTGACCAACGAATCCATCTCGGGTGGACTCGACAATTCAAGCAGCCTTTTCAGCCTTCAGCATCTCGAGAGCCTGAGTTTGGCTTATAACGACTTCAACTATTCTCATGAGATTCCATCAGAGTTTGACAAGCTTGCGAATTTGAGTTATTTGAATCTCTCATTTGCTTACTTTACAGGGCAGATTCCTATTGCGATTTCGCGCTTGACAAGGTTGGTTACTCTTGATTTATCTTTCAATGACCTTCATCTTGAGAATCCAAATTTTAAAGTGTTGATTCAAAACCTTTCGGAGCTTATGGAACTTAATCTTGATGGTGTACTTATATCAGCTCCAGGTAATGAGTGGTGTCGGGCATTATCATCTTCGCTCCCAAATCTGAGAGTGTTGAGCTTGTCATACTGCAATCTTTCAGGCCCGATTGATTCCTCCTTGCGGAATCTTCATTCCCTCTCAATTATTCGTTTGAATGATAACGACTTTTCTGCTCCAGTTCCAGAATTTTTTGCAGATTTCAAAAATTTGACTTCCTTGAAAGTCAGTTATTCTGGGTTTGATGGAAAATTTCCGGAAAAAATCTTCCAAATTCCAACGCTACTAACTCTTGATTTGTCAAGTAACTTTCTCCTTGAAGGTTCTTTGCCAGAATTTCCTCCAAATGGATCTCTTCAAACCATGAATCTTTACAGAACAGGTTTTTCTGGGACATTACCATCTTCTATCGGTAACCTTAAAATGTTGTCAACAGTAGGTCTTGGGAGTTGCAATTTCATTGGATCAATTCCAGACTCAATGGCGAGCCTCACGCAATTGAAGTATTTGGATATCTCAAACAACAAATTCAGTGGATCAATTCCAAATTTCAGCATGTGCAAGAATCTGACTACTGTAAGGCTTTATAATAATTATCTGTCAAGTGAAATTATTTCCACTCAGTGGGAAAAACTTTTGAATCTTGAGAGTTTGTTGTTGGGTGACAATTTACTGAATGGGAATATTCCAGATTCTCCATTTTCACTTACATCATTGCTAATGTTAGATCTTTCCTATAATCAATTTTCTGGTCAACTCAAAGAATTTTCCAACGCTTCTTCCTTCTTGGAATACCTTTATTTGGATAACAACCATTTGGAAGGGCCAATACCCATGTCTATCTTTGAACTCCATGGTCTTCGATATCTCTCGCTTGGTTCAAACAAATTTAATAACTCCCTGAACCTTAGTGTGATTCAGCAGTTAAAAAATCTTTCATACCTTGATCTTTCTCACACCAGCTTGTTATCTGAATATAATGATTTTAACTTTTCGTTATCCTCTGTTCCCCTTGACAAATTAATTCTCGCTTCCTGCAAGTTGAAAAAAATTCCTGATTTCTTGAGAAACCAATCCTATTTATTTTATCTAGACCTTTCACACAACCAGATCTTTGGAGAGATGCCCAACTGGATCTGGAAACTTCCTAATCTTTCTTACTTAGATCTCTCTTACAATTTTCTAGTGACTTTGGAAGGACCTATCCTCAATGTTTCTCTTTTTAGCCTACATCTTCGCTCCAATCAACTCCAAGGGCAGCTCCCAAATATCCCGCATGTTGAATACTTGGATTTCTCAGAGAATAGTTTGGATCCCTCCATTCTAGCTAACATCAGTTGGTCCCTTCCTTCCGTTAGATCCATTTTTCTTTCAAGTAATAAATTGAATGGGAGCATCCCTGGATCAATATGCAATGCTACATATTTTGAAGGTCTAGATTTGTCTAATAATTTCTTCAGTGGCACAATTCCCCAGTGCTTGATTGAGATGAGTGGTTCACTTAATGTGATAAATCTAAGGAAAAACAACCTCATTGGCATAATTCCCGATGCATTTCCAGATAATTGTGGTTTACAAACTTTATCTCTCAATAAAAACCAACTAGAAGGAGGGTTACCAAAATCTTTGGCCAATTGCATTGGGTTGGAGGTCTTGGACATTGGGAACAACCACATCGAGGGTACGTTCCCAATTTACTTGAAGAACACATCCTGGTTGAGCGTTCTTGTTTTGCGATCTAACAAATTTTACGGATCCATTACTCATCTAGAACTTAATGTCACTTGGCCATGGCTTCAAATTGTAGACATAGCTTCAAATAATTTTACTGGTAACCTTCCAATAATACTTCTTTTGTCTTGGACATCAATGATGGATCGTGGGCATGGGGTGGGCGTGGGGAGTAATTACCTTGCATATATCGGTAATTTTTCTTATCAAGATACGGTAACAATTATTAGCAAGGGTTTAGAGATGGAGCTGGTGAAGATTCCAACTATCCTCACCACCCTTGACTTCTCTTGTAACTACTTTGATGGTCCTATACCTGAAGAAATTGGAGAACTCACACTGTTACATACTCTCAACCTGTCGCATAATGCTTTCACAAGCGAAATTCCACCATCTTTGGGAAAATTGAGTCATCTTGAGTCACTAGACCTATCAAACAACGAGCTTTCTGGTGAGATTCCCGTGCAACTCGCCAATGGTTTGATTTTTCTGTCAGTCCTTAACCTTTCGTTCAACCAATTGGTGGGATAGATTCCATTGATCAAGCAATTTAATACATTTTCGGCAACTTCCTTCGAAGGAAATGAAAGATTATGTGGTTTGCCTTTGAAATCACAATGCACATATGAGGATCCACGATTGCCACCTCCAACATATGAAGAAAGTCATAGGAGTATGATTGAGTGGAATTACATAAGTGCTGAACTGGGATTTATTTTTGGCTTTGGAATTGTAATTGCCCCCCTTATGTTTTGGAGGAGGTGGAGGATATGATACTATAAACATGTTGATGACATTCTGTTTAGGATCTTCCCTCAACTGTGTCTTAGAAAAGAACATCATCAAAGACAGGCATTCAGAAATCAAGAGCCGAGGCATTAGTTATGGTTATGAGGCGCAACACCTCCAGGTTTGTCATGACAAACTCTTGCTTATTTTTTAAAATCAAAATGAAAAATTAATTTAAAATGTAACTTCACATAGCACCTTAAATGAGGAATGCCCACATTTCCAAGCATCTTATTTGCGGAAATGCATGTGGGCTTTCCTAGGAATCTAGGATGCCTTGAATCAAATGGACCTCTTATGTATGGGCCATTTCTTTTCAACTCTATGGGCCTCGAGACTATTCACAATTCATTATGTATCTTTAATTAGTAATTAGTAATTAGTTGCAGACTTGCAGTGACTCGGATCAATGCAGGTAGGGGGAAATGTTGTTGCAGATTCATTGAAGTTTGTACAATTAATGTTTTGAATGCAAACTTTATGAATCTTCTAATCCCTTCTATGCATGTGATTCTACTTTCGTAGAGTATTGTTTGAACTTCTCTTTAGCTTAAAAATTCACAAAAAATTAAAAGTGCAATTATATTCTCTTGTGCTACAGTGGCTTTGAAGCCAAATGAATGATATAAGTTAGAAATGTTTTGTCACTTAATAAATCTGCAGTACCAATGTTTTAGACCTCCTGTTGCAGAAGTCATTTTTCTGCAGGAGCAAGGCTTTGTAAGAGAATCTGTAAGGCTAGATGTTAGAGTTTTCAACTTCTATAAGGATGAAGACAAACTTCCCCCAAGTGCTAGTGTGTGAAATTTGTCCAAACACATCTAATTAAATAGTTTTTTTTTTTTTTTCCTCTTAGATGATATTGGAAGTGGTCTTGGATAACATTATAATGTGTTTGAGTAGAGATTCACGCTTCATTTTGCAATTATTCAGTCTGGTTTTTTTTAAAGAACTTTTGGTTGATAATGACTTACACCACTGTACTCCTCACTTGCAGAGATATGTTGCTTCAAGTTTACTCTGAAAGGTGTTTGCTGAAGTCCATAAGATCTCTCTGATGGGGTTAAATAATTCACAGTACTTTTGTTATATTGTTAATAAAGATAATTATCAGTGTACCTTTCCATATATAGACATGTTACTTGTACCTCTTTGAATTCTAATTATTTTTCCTATTTTAGTGTTGTTTGTGCCTGATCAAAAGCATGTCAGACTGACATGTCGATGTAACAGTTATTAATAAAAAAATAAAATTGATGTGAAAATAAAATTTTTAACTTCTGATATAACAAATGACGCAGAAGAAGATGCTTCATGATTTGTGGAGGCTTTGTAGTGAAGATAGTAATAAAATTTAAATAAAGTGAAAAATTATAAACCGTAAATAGAAAAGAATGAAAGCAGATTGAATCAGAGGTGAATTGTTACGTTTTTGTCTAAAGCTTGTTTAGTGATTGAGGAGATGGTCATAAAGCAGAGTAAAATAAAAGTGAAGAATATCATTTAAAGGTAAATAGCTTCAAATTATCACTCAGTGGAGAATGGAGAGGGAGACAAAGAATTGACTTTGACTATCCTTTAGCCTTTTTATGAAATTTATCAAATTTTTTTCCCCAAGGGCCAAAATATAAGAAAAAAAATACTAGCTTATTTTTTTTTTTTATTAAGAATAATTTTTCCCCACGGCTGTGGGTCACCATTTTTTCATTTTCTTATTTTTTATTTTTATTAAGAATATTTTTGTTATTAGAAGACAATGACAATTTTTTATAATTTGAGAGGAATTATTTTAGGAAACATTAACAATGGGCTAGTTGTTTGAGACGAACATATGACTCAAAAAAATTTTAGTTCGACCTAAGGGTTTACAAGCGGTTGCGGTTAGCGGTTATTGGTTAAAACCGTTAACCGCAACCGCGTAAGGCGGTTATTGAATTTTAATAACCGCAACCGCTCCGCTTAGGCGTTTAGCGGTTATTTTATAACTAGCGGTTAATGGTTATTCAAGCCGATAACCGGCAGTTTTATAACTATTTTTTTTATATGAGCTTTTGTAGATATTTTGGGCCTTCATTGTGCCTATTTTTTGAGCTTATTTTAAATAGTTTTGGATCAAATCAAAGTGTTCTAAAAAACAATGAATATGTAAAACTATAGCCTTAACTCGTATTTAAAATGACACCAAAACGGCGTTGTTTTTAATGTTATATGTTTAATATAATATATATTTATATTATTATATATAAGCATAAGCGGTTAACACTTATTAACCACTTTTTCATACTCTTAAAATGGCTAACCGTTCCGCTTTGCGGTTAACAGTTATAAGCGGTTTCGACACCCTTGGCTCAGCCTACAATTAGACATTGGGTATTACAGGGGATCCATTCGTTGGGTTTTCAAGACACTTTGATGGTCTTTGGCAGAAAACGACACCAACAAAGCCCGTACGTATATATGGTGTATTGTATTTGATGTAGGCTGAGGGCAACGCGTTTTCTTGTCGTGGGGAAGTCTTCGTCACAAGCTGCTTTTTAAAGGCTTGATGAAAAGCAACTTCTCTTTTCTTGGACACAAATAGAGTAATTTATAGACTTTTTATTTTTATTTTTATTTTTTGTTCTTTGTTGGGTGCTTATAATTAAACAAGTAGAGGGGCATAATCAATTACCTCAAAGACAAAGACCATAAAGCACGTTACGGGTTTTTCTTGACCTTTTCCTTTTCATTGAGGTCAATCTCATTGGCTGGGTCAGTCAATATATTATACTCGTCTTTCTACTTTTCTTTTTCTTTTTCTTTTTCTTTTTTTATTTAATGAGACAAAATGAAATTCAGACGAGGAGGAGCTCAGAGAGTCTAGTTTGAGGAGAGGGAAGTGATCATAATGCTCTCAAAATGTTGGTGGATTGGAGTTGTTTGCCAATAATTTTTTAGAAGAGAAACCAAAAGACAAAAGAAAATAAAACAGATTTCTCAATCTGCTAATATGTCTCTCAAGAGATCAGAGACACTCTGATGATTAACTCAATACAGTGCTTAAGAGGAAGAACAATGGAATGTGGAGATAAAGAGACGGACCGAGACCCATTTAATTCTTGTTATATAGTTAGTTTTTTGAGTGGATCTTTTAATTTAAATGGGCTTTAAACTTGAGCCCTAAGCTAATTTATTATCCCAACGAATTGTATTAAGACAAATACCACATGTTCACTCTTAAGTGAAAACCGATGAAATACTAAAAAATGAACATAAATTTTTTCTAAATCAGTCTGGAGAAGATATTCTTCAACTCATTTAAAATAGTGTTAAATGTGTATAAACATTTAAAAGGTTAGTCTAAATTAGTAAACTGTAATTAATAATTTTAAAAATTTAATGTATATTTTAAATATTTGTAAATACTTGACACTATTTTAAATGAGCTAGATAATATTTCATTCAGACTTTTACTGTTCATATTAAAAAAAAAAAAAAAAAAAGTAGGTGTAATATTTGATGATAATTTATGGTACCAGAGGGCAAAAAGTAGGAGAAAATGGAATCCGGCGCGTCTCGTGGGAGTTGCAATGATAGACATGCTTCACGCGTGCACCTCAACAGAAGCTCTCTAGTCTCTACGAATATTAAGGAAACAAGGCACACAAACTCAACTTTCGCTTTTGCTCTTTCATCCAACCCCACACCAACTGCAAATTACCTTACTACCATCTCCCAAATCAAATGAAAAAAAATAAATTGACAAAGACAATAAGATGCTTTTAACCGTCTTCTGTCTTTAGCTTTTTCGAAATGTTGGTATTATATTTAATATTTTAATAATTTTTATGCATATTTAAACTTTTTTGTTTTTTTTTTTAAATAAGACTTAACAAGTAAAATATTTAATAAAAATGTGAAGTTAAACTTTCTCGTAATGCTAAAAATTATATTTTATTCTTACAATTACTATACAATGTTTGAGTATCAATTCCAATCAGTCCGAGTTTGTTAAGGTTGCCGCATTAGCATTGCTGGATAATTATAAAATAAAAATATAGTTTCTAATATTACTTAAAACTTTTTCTTAATAAGTGAGTCGGAAGACATAAAATATTAATGTGAAGTGAATTGTAGAGATAAAGTTTGAGTTCAAATTGCTTTAATATTATGTTAAATGATCAATTATTTGAAAATTTTAAGTTAAAAATAACAATTTAATTATTTAATTAATATTCTAATTGAATGAACATGAAGCATGTTACGGGAATATTACACGGTCCAAATAAGATCTAATGCTTTGACAATACATGGACGTATTACAATCACATTGTTCTCACAAGAAAAAAAAACACACATATATATAAGGAATAGCAATGTCCCTTCAATGAACAAAAAGATAAAAGAATAAAAAAAAAAAAAAAAAAGGGAGGGGGGATACAATAAAATACCAAATAAATACCTAATATTCTTCCTTATCTTCTCGCTCGTATCATAACGCACCGTTTCAAAATGTCTAATGAGATACAGTGTGGTATAATAAATGTGAGGAGTGAGAAGATTAAGTTGAACTTAATTTTGCTTTACTCCTAACTTCTTATCTTAATTTAATACATTATTGAACGACAGCTCGTTATCTGTTCACACATATACATCAACATTTTTACAAAAAACATTTAATTATTTGTTCACACCAGCATGCTTCATCACCATATACATTAAACAAATACAACTTGTAAATCGCAAATACTTTCAACCCACAAAAGTTTATGCCGTTTAACATCAATATGACTTGGTATTTGGACGTTATCGTGACCATTAAACCAACCCTCAATTTTTTAAGGGAGAAAAGCAAAATCATTTTTAGTCCTTTAGTTTTTTCGTGTACTTTTAATTTAATTTTTAGCTTTTCAATTTTGAATTTATTTCTTTTTTTTTAAAAAAAAAAAATGACGGCTAATTGTGTTATGTGGCACTTGCACTTATAATTAACACATGATATGTCGTCCTCAAGTGGTAGTTTAATTGGCTGGGGCCACGCCTAATAAAACGAAAATTATTAGTTCGAATCTCTCTTCCCTCTTGTGCATACATATAAAAAATAAAAAAAAACACATAATATGTCAAACAAAAATTACGTTGTATTAATTAATAGGTGTCATACTGTTAATTAATTGGACACCAGTAAATAAGGAAACTATTTAAATCAAGAAAAATCTAAGAATGTAACTGCCAAAATTGAAAACTCAAAAATTAAATTGAAATTCCAAGAAAATTTATGGAATTTTTCCATTTTTTTTTTAAAATAAACTTTGCATTAAACTCAGCACGTTCCTAATCCTAACCTAAACAAAGAACAAAACAAAGCATAATTAGAGTAGTGGGGCCCAAATTCGTCAATTTCACGAGAAAAAGACACCAAACACAAAACAACGTTTGCCTCGTTACAAATCTTCTTACGACGATCGGCGACTATTTGAATTTCAAACTCGGCGTCCTAAACGTGTCCCCACCCGGTAAGTCAGCCACGCTCCTCAACGCGCCAACCCAATTTCACGACGACAATTATTATGTCCTTTTTCTTTTTGTCTTAAGCATTCCCACGCTCCCTAATTTCCCCGCATGACTTTTCAAACTTTCACCGAACCATGCGTTGCCGCGTGGAGTACACTCGTGTTTGAGTTCGCGTGCCTTAAAAGCCTTCGCCTCCTTTTACTCATTTCTCAAACTCCAGTCTCTAACTTTTTATCTCTCCAAGCTCTTTCTTTCTATTTCGCTTGCACTCGCCGGAGATCTGAAACTTGTGAAGCAGATCTTGGACTGGAAGTTAGACAGAGATGTCATCACCTGCGACGTCGTATTGGTGTTACAGATGCACGCGCTTCGTTCATATGTGGTCGGAGGATAATCTCACCTGCCCGTACTGCGACGGTGGGTTCATCGAGGAGATCGAGAACGCTCCTTCCTCGGAAAATCCCAACCGGCGATTCGCTACGTCCGCCATGTACTTATTCGGATCCAACGGTCAAGATTCAGACAGAGCCCCTAGTCCAGTCTCCCGCCGGAGCCGCCGGAGATCCGGCAACCGTTCGCCGTTCAACCCGGTCATAGTCCTCCGTGGCGGTGCGGCGGAATCTGCCGCTGAAGGTGATGGAGAGAGGAACAGCTTCGAGTTGTACTACGATGATGGGGCAGGGTCGGGACTTCGGCCGCTTCCGGCGAGCATGTCGGAGTTTCTGATGGGCTCGGGATTTGACCGGTTGTTGGAGCAGCTCGCCCAGATCGAAGTAACGGGGTTGGGGCGGCCCGAGAACCCGCCGGCATCGAAAGCCGCGATAGAGTCCCTGCCGACAATCGAAATCGGCGGCAGCCACGTCAGATCGGAGTCCCACTGCGCGGTTTGTAAGGAAGCGTTCGAACTGGGATCGGAGGCTCGCGAAATGCCGTGCAAGCACATATACCACACAGACTGTATCCTTCCCTGGCTTTCGCTCCGAAACTCTTGCCCGGTATGCCGGCACGAGCTGCCGAGCGAGCGAAACGAGGCGGAGATTTCGGAGGACGAGACCGTGGGGCTGACCATATGGAGGCTACCGGGAGGTGGGTTCGCGGTGGGGAGGTTTTCCGGTGGGAGAAGAGCGGCGGCGGAGAGAGAGCTACCGGTCGTTTACACCGAAATGGATGGTGGGTTCGGGGCGGGTGGGGCTCCGAGACGGGTTTCGTGGGCTTCGAGGACTAGAGGGAGAGAGAGTGGTGGTTTTCGGAGGGCTTTCCGTAGTATGTTTTCGTTCTTGAGGTTTGGGTCGAATTCTTCTGGGTCTGAATCTGGGTCTTTGAGCAGAAGTCAGAGCAATTCGGGTTCTGTGTTGGGTAGGCACGCTCGGAGGCGGAACAGAGCTTGGGTTTTGGAGGATCAGAGTGGGAATAATGGAAGATGGTGATTGATTTTTGTTTTTGGGTACAAATTGATGACAAATTTTGAATTCCTTTTGGTTTCTTTGATATCTTTGTTAAATGGGAACTATATTTAGAAGTCAGAAGTCGTTTTTGCTGTAAATAGCATTGAATTTAGCAAGATTTTCGATTTTGTTCTTTACCGATGGTAGCTTTCAAGATCAAAAGAACAATTCTTTTGGAAGTTTTCCATGAAATGGAGGCTGAGCACAGAGAGAATGGGCCAGTTTCGTTTATTATAAAGCAGAAAAGTCAGTTTTGCTGGCCTGAAAATAGAAGGTGTATTGGCAAGTTACCAGCTTGAAGGCCATATTGGAAGCATTCTTTAGTTCTTTGTTCTAAATTGTTGTAAACTTTAGCTTCAGTTTCATGTAAAATTCTTTTCCTTGGCGATCAATCTATTAAACTGCTGTCTGGTCTCTCTCTATTTGTCTCAATCTCTGTGTTGTTCGAACCGCTGCTAATGGCAGTTGAATTAATATTCAGATGGTCGGAATGATGGCAGATTTGTGAGTGATTTAGCTCATTCAAGTGATTTATTGTGGCTGAAGAATTCAAATTTTCCATGACCAATTATGGGTCAAACGTACATGCTACAGATTTTGATTGCAACACATATTTTATCTGCAGCTACTGGCTCATAAAGTCTACAATCTGCATAGGCCTGTTGGATCTGCCTTTCGGCAAAATGATGCAATGACCAAAATAGTGGCATTTGGCCCTAAAGCAAAGCACTTTGCCATGTGCTTTGGCTTTTAGCGGGGGCTTCTTTGCCTTTTCAGCCCATGAAATTCACTAGTGGCATTGGAACATGGGAAGCTCAATCAACTTTTCTTGTTTTTTTGTCATATTCAATAAGGAAAAACAAAAAACAGGCTAGAAGGGGAGAGTCTTTTTTCATGAGAGAATGGAGGAGGTCGAGCAACTCAAGTGCTTGTAAGCATATCGTGTAGGAAATGATTGTGTTTATCTTGCTTTTGGACTATAAGGAAGAATTATAGCTCCCTTCCTCTTATTCATGCTATCATATTTACTTTCTCTAATTGCCATCATTTTTATAATACCTCTTGATGGGTTGTTATCTACTGTCTTTTTCATCCGGTGCCCACTGCATATTCAAATCTTCGTCTTCGATCTCTCTTCGGGACACAATAAAGACGTCTAGCAGTTTATCTCGGAATCTGTCTTTAAAGTCATTGATCTTATATATATATTGGGTCATGGAAGGAGGACATCGCAATTTTAATAATAAATTGGACAAAGCATTGTAAAAATTAAAACATTGAAAGTAAGATTACAGAAATAGTGGGAATTAAATGAGGTTATATGTAGTTAACCTTTTTAATTGTGTTCTTGTAAACATAACAAACGGCCCCATACTCTTATTCATTGCGTTGACAGATCAACTAAAAGCACAATCTGCCGCTGAAAGGGCCGCCAGCAATTATGTCTGCGGGCACGGGGTATACAAAATGAGAGTTGATGAATCTGGCCAACCAGAGACGGAGAAAGAGAAGGAGAAAGGTTGACACATTCAACTCTTGGGGTCAACCTGCTATTTTCTTATCCTTAATTCACATGCCAATGCTTTTGGTTCTCTTTTTAGGGAAATTTTTACTACAATTTTTTTTTTTTTTAATAAAATCACATGATAATATTTTAATGATAAATAAATCAAGTAATAAAATTTAATAGGAAAATTTAATTTTTTATGCTCGGTTTGTTTTGATGTAAAAAGTTAACAATGAAAGAAAACAACATGCAACTTTCGGTGAATACCACAACAAATTTTGGCAACCTTCAACGACCAGCGGGAGAGCTTTAGCGACCGGTAGAGGATTCTGGCAAACCCTGACTATAGCAAAAAAAGAACTGCGAGAGAGTGGGTACAAGAAGGAGAAGGTCAAACTTAAAAAATGGTCTATGATTTTTTTTAAAAAAATTGAAATCATTTTATGAAAATTAAATAAGGTTTTTTGGTAAACTCAAATGTTTTCGGTTTGATCATGATTTTGGTCATATTAAACACCGAAAAATAAGGAAAAATATTTTTACATCGAACCAAACGAAGCCTTAGTGAAATCAATTTGCAAAAAAATTGTAATCAAAGGTATAATCTCTAAAACACCAGGCTAAAAAAGTCATATTCCCTGTGCCCCATTTGGTCATCACCAAAATATTATAGTAGGTAGCTCTTATTAGCACTAAATTATTGGAGTGCAACGACAGCGTTTATATCACTAAATTCAGCATCCATCCAGTTCCGCAAAAGCAGGTAGCTAGCGTTTACAGCTGTTGGCAGTGCCAGCTGGGTCTGCGCCAACTTTCAGTGACGTCTCCGATGGTTAAACATGGAGAAATCGAATCATCTTTTCAAAGTTGAAAGCCTTGTTGGAATGGGGCCTCTGCCGACCAACGCAATTGTCACCGGGTTTGTGCCGGCGACCAATTTGCCAACAACCTCAGACTGAACCTCAACTTGTTCGCTTTCGGCTTTGTTTTTAAAGGAAATTGACTCGTTCTCGTTGATTACTTCTTCTTTAGCCATACAAAACTGTTGGTAGTATTTCATAGTCAATTGGTTCGAAAATATTTTTCTTCACCGGTGACCCTTAACTTGTTCCCACAATTTTTTTTACTTTTAAGGTGCGAGTAAAATTAATTGTAGTAATGGAAAATCAATAACATCATTTAACATTCAAGAGATGTATGAAGAATTAGTTGGTCGGGCCAACAAACTTACAATGGAGAAGAAAACGAATACAATTGATGGATGATGACGGAAAAACATTTTGATGCGTAAGTCAATATTTGATTAGAAAACAATAGTAGAAAACTCTTTTACGATGGTAGAGAATGGATGTTTTGATACTACTCGATAGCTCGTTTAGTTTACATCATGGGATCTCTTTCCTCTGCATGAGTCCTGTCAGGTGTTTCTTACTATTGAGCAATGTTTTGATTGAGCATGGTATTTGGTTACTAACCTTAATGAATCACATCTTACGTCGTATCTTGTCTTTCGGTGCGTTACGATTATGCAAATTCATGGTGTCAAATTAAATGTCACATGCTACTATTGCAGGAAGGTAAGTTATGGCGTGTATATTAAAGTGTGGTGTTGTCTGATATTCTACGAAGAATATAAGAAGTGATTGAAGTGACACAACGTGGCTGGATGACGCTCATTCTTAAACTCATTATATATTGAGTTGTTGAGCTCTATAAAGACCTGATTAAGTCTAACTTGCTTGTAGGGTTACTTGTGAGTTACACCTTATTAGAACTATCTCAAGCATTGGGAGCCCACTTTAAGAGATTATTCTTGAGTACGCCAATGTCTAATCCATCAGTATAAAATATATATTTAAAAATTCCTAAAAATCAAGTTCATATTACAAGTTCACAAACTTGCTTGCACGCTAAGATTTTCCGTGTCATTGATCTTCTTTATGGAAATGGGGAGCATTTTTCAACATTATATATGTATTGTAGTCTTAAGAGTAGGCTGTGTTTCTTAATATGTTTAGTAAGATATTTTTATTTTTTTATTTGAAAAAATATATATATTTTTTTAAGAGAAATTCATTCCGATTTCATTCATGAATAATCAAGAGCATAAAAGCTCTTACAATCATAGAACATAAAACTCTAAAATTCATAATCGAAGCTAAAAGATTACACGTCATAGAGGTAAAAAACATACAAATCTTACATTGAAATCCTATGACGTCTATATCCGTTAACCCATGCCTAATCTTCAGCTTATAAAACAGATCTGTCCGGTGTAGAATCAATCCAGGATATAGGTAGCTATTCTCCAGGCATGAGCAAAAACACCATACCAAAACAAGTCATTTTCGACCCGAAAGGCCAGAAAATTATTCACGTCCTATGCCCAAACTTCAGGACAATAAACAAGCAAGAAAAAACAAGGAAAAAAGCATTTTAATGTGATATAAATATGTAAATTATTTTTGTATTTTTAAGAGTGTTTTGTGTTTGAGTTGTATTTTTGTTTTGAGAAGAAAAGAAAAAAAAAATATTAACAAAAAGATGTGTATTTTTTTTTTTTTTTTATAAGAAAAAATAAGAGAGAATATTGGATGTTTATGAGTAGATAATGTTGGCATATATAATTGATTTTCCTAAAATATCCTCAGGGGACCAAGGTATCTGTTTGTTACGTTGGATGCCAAATATACGCGGGCCCGGAGGCTATACCTACTCGGTAACAACAAGAATCAGATTTTTTTTTTAAAAAATAATTATTATTATTATAATACGATAAAATTTCATTAATTTAGTTTGCAAATATTTTATATTGATAAAATACTACTTTGCATGTGCTATATAATGTCGTGGCAGCGGTTGGATTAATAGCAAGGCCACGTGGCACTCCGTCTAGAGCCTCCCAAAAAATTATAGATTACAGAAAATTAGGAAAACATTCAATAAATAAATAAATAAATAAAGTAAATCCAAACAAATTATTGAAACGGTTGGGACAGCGAGAGCGCTATCGGCAACAACAGCAAACGTAGGAGCAGAAGAAACACACATTGTACCTTCGATCTCTCCCATTCGTTTTCCAACAACGCGATCTGTAAGTGTTACCTTTCTCCTGCATTTCCACTCTGTTTGGTTTCCTAGAAAATTGCCGGAAAATTGGAAAAGAAAACCAGGGTTTCTGATTTTACTGGTACCAATACATTGCGGCATTTTGAGTTTTCGTTTTATCTTCTCCTCCTAAGAGTCTCAGCAATACGTCAAGTTTTGCTTACATTTTTTTGGGGGGAATTTGTGCCCTGGTGTGAGTGTTCGTTGAGTGAAATTAGGATAATGACAATGTGGGTTCTGTGAAGTAGAAAATGCTGTCTTCATGCGTGTTTCTGGTTGTAGAGCAACTCAACAAATTAGATTCTTGTTGGGGTTTTTGATTGGATCATTCTATGAGAGTATGAGCAATTTTTGTTTTTTTGTTTTTTTGTTTTTTTTTGGGTTTAATTTTGATCGCTGAATTTCGTGTTGTTACTTGCATGATTATAGTTCCTTTATGTATTAGGATAGTGTAAACTTGCTGATTCCCAACCCAGTTCTATATGGATCGCAATTAGGAAAGTGTTTCATTAAAGACGAGCACCTCAGGAGCATGAAAGAAATTGGTCTCCTTTTAGTCAATTTCAGTGCTCCCATTCGTGGGTTATTTAGATAATGTCGTTGTTACTTTGTAGATGCTTTGTTTTATAATTGCGGCGGGATTCAGTACTAAAATCATATTCTTTGCGGGATCAGCACTCTGGGAGCCATGCTTCAGTACAGTAGTGCATTGGTGCTCAGAAGGCAATGTTTTACTTACCCGGGAGTACAGAGTACTGCTTCAGTACTCTGGGAACAATGTTATCTCCTCTCACATAACAGTTGAGCTTTAGGGACTTGTATGCTCTTTTTAATTACTTGGTCAATGGTCTGATGAATCATCCTCTTGCTATTAGACCTATTCCACCATGCACTATATGTTTGGTTATGAGCGTTTTTTTTCGTTTTGGATCCCTTTGGTGCATCTGGGTCATTATTAATGATGCTTCCACCAACTGATTGGTGGTCTCCGTGCTTTGCATCTGATTTGCATCTCTATAAATGTACTGCGTGAACCTATAAGACCATGTTACATTTTTTTTTAGGCATGAGTTGCAGATAGAAATATTGGAACCGACAAGTATGAAGTCTCCCACATTAGATTTCACAACATAATAGATTAAAAATAATCAAGTGTATTTTGACCATCCAATATCTTCATCAGATGGGTGGGTATGCTTTCGATTTTTAAATCAAGAATCTTGCAGAGATACATCTTACCCATGTAGGCATATCTTGTGGGTGCTGGTATGTTATCAATATGCTGTACTGGTATAGTTTAAAGAGTTTGAGAGCTGGTGCTTGGGTTTGAGGCTCAGATCCTGGTTTACAGATATTTCTTTGTCAATGTATATCTGATGTGGAAATCTGGAGATATCTGCTGTTATCTGAGACAAGTTATTTGCCCGTACTCATCTCATGATGAGTAGAAACGACTTCCCTTTTAGGTTCAACAGCTACATATACTGCAAATATCTTTTGAACATTATGCATGGCCGGAATATCAATATTCTCTTTTGATTGTGCTGATGCTTGAATTTGCAACATAAAGTTCTTCTCTGCTTTCACTCTCTGATTTATGACATGTGAACGAAAATTCACTTGAAAAATGATTCTATGACAAGTCAATTACTACTTGCTATGTATTACTACGTTTTTACATTGTTGATGTGTTTGAGTTGAGCAACTGATCAATACGATTGCTGATTTGCCATGTTCTATGCTTGAGTGCCACTCAACATTTTGCTGGTAATTTGGACAGGTGACTTGACAGCACCTGTGTAGAAGTAACATCACTGGTCTGATTTTCTTCCAGTATATTTTTGGGAAGATTGTGAGAGATACTAATAACTCGCATGAAGTTTAATATATATAAACTAAAGTCAAACACTTGCTACTGGCATCTATGGAAAATCTGATGTATGCAGTGATTTTGTATCTAGCAAGTAATTTAGTTGATCCAGTTAAGATTCAGAATGTAAGATTGTGTTTAATCTGTGTAAAGAAGTAGAATTAAACTGTTTCTACTTCTTGCAATTCTATTCTCTTACTGGAATATGTTTGCAGGATCATTGTGTATCCTATTCATGTATTGATTTGGTGTTTTGAAGTCTGAACTTACTTTTATAGACTTGTTACTGTACTTGACAAGTGAGGTTGTGTAGATTTAGCTAACTGTTAGAACTTACTGATCCTTTTTATTTGGTTTAGAACTCAAGTCAATAATGTGCTAAATCCTGACTCTCTGGGGTGGGCTGTACTTAAATTTAGCTTGTGTTAGTATTACATAGGACTTGCTATATTTAAGCATAATCTCATAGTATCCTTTATATTTTGAAGGAAGAGGAACTTGGAACCATGAGTTTTGTTTTTCGAGGGAGTAGAGCAGATCTTGAAAGTGGATTTCCAGGATATATTCCTGAACCACCTGCAGTGGTATGTCCACACGTTACTAGGATGCGTCTGCACTTTTCACTTACTTTTTTATCTGTCTCTCAATTAGATTATATCTTCAGAATTTGCTATTTTAAGATTGTCACCATGCTGATTTCGCTTTTTCCTATCAGCGTATTCATACAACTCGGCCAGTTAATACTAATTCACTTGCTTTTCTTGTCACAGGTAATGTATTCGACTCATGTCTTTTTCTGTTCCATTACTTGATGTTTTATAAGTGCATATGCTAATCCATATCTTTACCTCTTTGTTCAACAGTTATTTTGCTTTTCATGATTCTGAATTCTCATCAGATGTCACCAAACTTTTTGGTATGTTCTCATTAAGTATTTCACATGGGCATGTACTTGTACTTCTGGTAAGTGATTCCAAGGCATAAAACATACACATCAATTAAAGCTGGTAACCCTGTTTATTCATGCATGCAGCTCTGGGTAGTTGTGGGTGTCTTTTTGATGGCCACAAGCCTTAGGATGTATGCAACTTGTCAACAACTTCAAGCACAGGCACGGGCTCATGCTGCAGCAGCAAGTGGCTTGCTTGCTCATACTGAACTGCGACTGCACATGCCACCATCAATGGCGTTGGCAACAAGAGGACGATTACAAGGACTGAGACTCCAGCTTGCACTTCTTGACCGTGAGTTTGATGACCTAGGTATTGTCCTTTTTGTTGAAATGTACCTTTTGGATTTGTATGATGGGGTCACCTCTTGTAAGTTGGTGGTGCATATGCAGATGCCCATATCAAGGCCCATAGAATTCCTACCTGTGATTTATCTGTGGATGAAATTATTTGTTCATTCTGGTGCAGATTATGATACTCTCAGGGCATTGGACTCTGATAATACTTCCACCACTCCTTCAATGAGCGAGGAACAGATAAATGCTTTACCTGTTCACAAGTATAGGGTTGCTGGCTCAAAGAAGTAAGTTAGAAAGATGTGTGGATGAGAATATGTTGCGTCTTTAAATGATATTATAACCTCTTTTCAGTCTGCAGTGATCAGTATATGGATGGCTCATAGATTATGATAACATCAATCCAGTATTGAACTTACCCTCAGTATTATCACCTGATAGAAAGTTACTAACTGTTCATTACAACAGTCATATTTACGGTGAAGAACGGAATGAACTTCTGACCCCATTAAGTAAGGGAGGAAAGGGCAGTAAACTTGTAACTCTGGATAAATAGTTTGATTTGTTTAATTACTAAAATTGCTATTAATTTAATTTGTTTAATGAGTATGATTGCTGACAAAGAAGATCCTTAGAAAGTCTTCTCTTTTATTTGCATCTCGTATATTGGAATTTGACTAACCTGGATGAGAGAGGAATCCATTTTTTCAGAAATGCTTAGGAACTATTTTTATGTCTAAAATGCTGTATTCCATATGAACTGCTGGTTTTTGCGAAAAGTATATATAAATTTGTGCATCTCTCCATTGCACCATGACAATGGTTTGAAATGATGTTTTTTCTATTGATAGTGGCAGCTCATCCCCGCAACAGGAGTCATCTTCTTCAGGCCCAGCTGAGGTTTTAGTTACTTATTTTTTGCGAGTTTGATTGAATAGTGAATAAGAATAAAGCCTGTGATAATTGAAGCTCATTAGAACGGCAATGATGCCCCTGGGGGAAAAAGAAACAACTTGCAATTGAAAGCTTGTTTGTTTTGGAAGGTTATAGTCCTTTCCAGTTATAGTAATTACAGCATCTGCCTGTAATTAAACTGGTAGGAAAACTTTCCAGCTCTGCCAAATGAGCTTGTGGAATTCAGTGCTCCGTCATCATCATTATATATACTCTTTTGTGCATTCTCTTAAGTTTCTAGTTTTCTGTTCTGCAAGCAGACTAAGCAAGACTGTAGAAAGGCAGACGGGAGCATAAAGGGCCCAGAAGATGAACTGACATGCAGCATTTGCTTGGAGCAAGTTAATAAGGGGGAGCTTGTTCGTAGCTTGCCATGTTTGCATCAGGTTCTTCCACTGCCCATGTTGAATCCAATATACAAGATATTGCAAATGATTTTATTCCTAAAATTCATTAAATATTTCTTCTTGGCTTTTTTTGGGGGAGTTGGGATAGATGCAGCTTCTTTAATCCTTAATCTTGTTACTAAAATCTTTGTTACTTCATCGTACTTTTTTTTTTCTCATATTTCCAAAATTTAGCGATGTGGGTTTCTTGTTTTCTTGGCAGTTTCATGCCAATTGCATTGATCCATGGCTGCGGCAACAAGGCACATGCCCTGTTTGTAAATTCAGGGCAGGATCCGGATGGCAGGATAGCAGGGAGAGTGAATCAGATGGCTCAGACATCGTTTAATGACTTTTGTTAAGTAATCCATCTGTAAATGCATTACATATTTGTGTATAATCTTCTGGATTGGCCTTTTCCTTATTTGGGCATCTATTTTTTACCCAAAATAACAAAGGTTACCAAGCTCCTCTGCCATTTACTACTTCTTTAATTGTTTTAGCATTCTTAGCTCAAAGTTATGAAACTGCACATTTTTACTATAAGTAATGTTAGAAATTACATTTTTTTTATCTTACAATTATCTAACGATGCTGATATGGTAGTATTAACCATCCTTCCAATTAGTTATTGTTTAAAAATAAATAAAAAATTTAAAAGTTGCTTGAAACTAGGACATTAATATTATGAGATAGTGAAATAAAAATATTGTTTATAACATTTCTATCAATGTTAACCACACCTATATGTTTTTTACACTTGCATGACGGGCGGGATATGTATGTTGTCACGTTATTTATAATTTTATGAAATAGAGAGGATTCTAATTCGATTGTAATAGGGGGCTTTCTTTGTTATTTGTTTATTGCATATTTCAGAAACTAATAGTTATTTACAAAAGAAATCAAAGTTAATGCCGAATAGCAACTGTGCAGTGTCAATCGCCCGGAATCTTTGAAAATCGTTTGTGACGTGGAGCAAGAATGCTCCCAAGTTGTCGACTTAACTACACAAAGGAATTAAGATAAGACTAAGACAGCTTAAGGGGCGACACGTACGGCCTTTTGTTTCTTAATTACGTTTTAGAGTTAACCTTAGCTATTGCCCTCTAATTGCGTCATTGTCGACATTATTAATTAATTTTCATGATAAGTGATAAATAGGATCCTTGCTTTCGTCCTTAATTATTTTCTTCTATAATCTCAATATCTGTTTGGTCCGAATTGTCTTCTATATGTTAATCGGAATCTATTAGAGGCCAGCTTATGAGTCACTGGCTCATAGGTCCGGCCACAGAGAGAGCAAAAACAAAGAGATGTGACAATTTCAATGGTAAAATCGTTCTAGTTATCTACAATGGTACATAATAATAAATAATTAATATTAGGCCTTATTTTAGAGCTGAGTTGGGTTTGGGAAAGAGAGAAGTAAACACAAAGGACCTTGTTGGGTGTAGCAATGAGTTGAAGCTTTTTAGGGAAGGCGAATCACATAGAATATCGAGAAGGTTAGGTTGTTATCGGGAGTAGTAATCCCCTTTAGTTGTTTTCTCTTCTAGCTTGTGTGATTGTTCAAAGTTGTTATTCGGGTTTAGATATTTTGCGTTTAAGAGCATCCATATTAAGCTCTCTATATTTGATTTGAGAAATGATTTATTTTCTCCCATTATTCTACTTTTAAAAATTATTATTAAATATGTGAGGCCCACGTGTGGAGGATGAGAGAAAGACCATGGGAGGATGAATATATATAGTACCTCTCATTTGGTTTTTCTCTTAAATTTGAACAAAAACACCATTTAACAATTCTCTTGAGCCAATGTTAAATATAACTGGTCATAATTCTTCTCCAAATGTAAAGAGCCAACAAAGTAAAAGATACCTCTTTTTTTTTTTTCTTTTTTAATATTATTTCCTTCAGGATTTGGCTTACATGCTGTTATTAAAATAACAGCATGTATGCTATAGTTTAATCAACGGTTAAGATTGAATTTCTCAAAAAAAAATTTCATTTTCTCTCTCCTATTAAATACTTCTAAAAATAAGTCAACTTTAAAATTAAATCTTGACCGTTGATTCAACTACATCATGTAAGCCGGATCCTTTCCTTCATTGGCAACATTACGATTAGTTAATTGGTTCATTACGTTTGCCCAAACAGTTAGTTAATTATGTTCATTATGCAGCATTAATTTTGTAGCCGCAATTACGAATGAATTGAATTCTCATCACTTTTAGGATGTAGCATTAATTCTATAGCATTAACGCATGAATTAAATTGAATTGAATGTTGTACAATTGAACGCCCGCCATTACTCTTGAATTTCCAAAACATCTTTCTTTTTCAAAAAAAAATTTTGAAAAAAATTTCAGTCTCATTGAAAAAAGATCACGAGCTTGAATTTCCAAAACATCTTTATTTTTCAATTTTTTTTTTTGAAAAAATTTCAGTCTCATTGAAGAAAGATTACGAGCATAATGCTCTTACATTGTAGAGCAAAAAGTTCTGAAAAATCATAGCTAAAGCTATGAGGCTAGGAGGTTATAAATCATAGATGCTTACATAAAAATCAAACATTTAAAACTTATCTATGACATCAATATCCGTTAACCTATGACTGTTTTTCAGTTGTAACACCAGATTTGTTCCAAACAGACTCAACCCAATGCATAGGTAGCTCATCTTCCTCGCTCTAAAAACAAATCACATCCACAACCCAAAGGTCTAGATAATCTTTATTCAAACAAAAATATAGACAACAAAAAACAGAGAAAACCTAGTCCCAACAGAAAAATAGCCATAAAAGCACATATCTGCTCTTGGAAGACTAGATCTACTCCTCATCGACCCATTTTGGTCGGAAAACTACATCATTTTCCTCGTAGATCGCTCACGAGAGCAAATCTAAAGATAAAACTATTATTCAAACAAACAAGACAAGCAACACAGCTAGCAAATCAGCAGCGACCGGAGTGGAGGGGATGATGGGCACTGGCCAGCATTGACACGTGGTAGAGCGGATGGAGGAGAAGGGAGGCGCAGCACCTTGGGGGGCGGGCGGTAGCAGCCAGAGTTGCTGATTTTTGGCCGAAAAACACCTACAAAAACAAAGAAAACCAAAAAAAAAAAAAAAACGCAGAAGGGGAGGGGGATACTAACTAATTGAGCATTAAAGTTAGTGTTATCAATAAAAAATAATATTTAGTTAAAGTAGATAAATATTTAAAAATTTTAATATTTAAAAGTTTTGAAAAGTCGTTAGCTAAAGCAGGAAAAGTAAATTTTTAGAATTACATTTAAAGAAAGTTTGAAGAGCTCAATCTTAACCCTCTAAAGCATCTTGGATGACTTAGTTATTTTGTCTTTTTAACTAAAATGGCTAGTCATTACACTAAAAACCTACTCTTCTCCATTCAATTATGCAAACAAAATCCTTTCATACATTGGTGAAACAGTGTCACACTATTCACCAATGCATAAACTTTAAATTAGTTTCTCTTTCGTAAGAGAAACTAATTTAAAGAAAGAGAGGAAGAATTCTTCCTCTCTTTCTTTAAGATTTTTCTCATTCACCTTTTATTTCTCTCTTCAACAAGAACACCCATTTCTCTCATTTCTTTCTTTCTGTCCACATATGACCGTTTGAAAAAAAAAAAAAAAAAATATGACCCTTCAGCCCAACAATTAAGATATTTGACATACCAAACTTCTTCAAAAGTTTTAATAAAAAAAACAGCTAACCTTCATTTGAAATATTCTTTTTTTAAAAAAAAAAAAAAAGAAAGAAAAAAAAAAAGGCATTTACTTGAGGGAAAAATTGCTTAAATTTTGGTTTGAAAATAAGAAAGAAAATGAAATTTTGTAAATACTTGTGTGTGTATATATATATATATATATATGTCCTGTAATTAATATCAAACAGAACATGAGAAAGATAGAGAGAGCTTGGTTTCAGAAAGAGAAGTTGAGAATTGGGCAAGTTTAAAAGAGGAAAGATGAAAGAAAAAGAAAAGAGATGAGAGAATTATAAATGACGTAATACATAATGAACCACACATTAAATTAAACAATTGAGAAACAAAAGTTCAATTCGAGGTGAACCGCCACCGAGTTCTCCCGAGTTCTCGGGTACTTATATTGCTTCACGCAAGCTCGCACGCAAACTTCATTGAAGCCAGCCATTGCCACTCTTCATTTTAATTATTAATTATTAATTAATGCAGTACACAAGTTTTATATATTGATTAGAGAGTTAATCAAGTAAGAGGAGTGTGTAGTACAATTCTACAATATCCTGCAAAGTCAAAACTGTACTACAAAAAGACATAGCCATTGAAGGCTTAGATCGAGGAAGTTTTATTTACACAGCTTTTCTTATATTATAACGAACATTACACCTAACTTAACCGTATGAGAGAGATTTTCGACCATATCCATCAATGGCTTCCATCTCCTCCATCAAAACCCTAAAGTCAACCTCTTTCTTTCTCTCTCTCCTACTCCTCCAGCTGTCTCTGATCAACGGCCATGGAGGACACGACAGCAGCGATACAGGCGATGTAAGTTTGCACTCGAAGCACCTGATTCTGGTGAAAGTATGGTGTTTGATAATTCTCCTGGTGAGCACTTTTTCAGCCGGAGTCTCCCCTTACTTCTACCGATGGAACGAGAGCTTTCTGCTTCTGGGCACGCAATTTGCCGGCGGGGTTTTCTTGGGAACCTCTATGATGCATTTCTTGAGCGATTCTGCCGAAGGTTTTGGTGACCTGACGACTAAAACATACCCTTTTGCTTTCATGCTGGCGTCATCGGGTTATCTTCTGACAATGCTTGGGGATTGCGTGGTGACTTTTGTTACAAGCCGTGGCGGAAGATCGGAAGCTAGAGTTCTGGTTGTGGAAGAAGGAAGCACGCCGGAAGAACAACCTAAAGAGGTGCATGTGGGTCACAACGACACGTCGTTACTGAGGACAACGTCGTTTGGAGACACCTTACTACTCATCCTCGCCCTTTGTTTTCATTCCATTTTCGAGGGTATTGCCGTGGGAGTTGCAGGTAAAATGATAAGAGTTTTTATATGAATATCTATTCCTTAGTTAGTCTTCTCAATATTCAACGAACCATCCATCTTGCACTACTTTGGGTTCTAATTCATATGTCATGGAAAAATTACCAGCTAGTTAGTTTTTGTAGTTAAAGTATATATCTTTCATATGCCAACATCCGACTAGGGGTGAAAATTCATGTTCGTGTATCGATCGGCTGATTCAGGTCATGTTGATGTATGAATATATGAATATAAGAATATATATATATCATAACCTAATCCATACAATTAAATGGCAATTAAATGGGTCAGACCCTTCAACCTTAACCAATTAATTAATTCAATTGCATATAGGATTTGTGTGTATGTGTGTGAACCTAATATATGCTACTTTTGTACCGTGTTAAGTATCTTTCATATCCAAGCATCTGACTAGCTAGGGTGAACATTTATGTTCGTGTATTGATCGGCTGATTCAGGTCATGTCAATGTATGCATATAAGAGTACTATATAGGTCAATTATAGCCTAATCCATACAATTAAATGAGCTATATTTTTCAACCCTAACCCATCAATTTCATGTATGGTTTGTGTTGAGTTTGCTAGTCGTGTAAAAAATTGTCAGCTTTTATATATGTGTGTGTGTGTGTACACCCTAATCTGCTAATTTTGTACGTATAAATTCATAAGTCGTGTAAAAAATTACTAACCCAATATCAGGCCATGTAATTGCATTACAAATAAACAAATCAAGTTGTGTTTAGCTGGTTTCTTCCTATTCTATAATTGAGTTTGGATGAGTATAGTGTTTTCGTTTAGCAATCTTAACAACATCCCTCTCCCAAAAATGAAATTTCAGATAATGAAGGTGATGCATGGAGGAATCTGTGGACAATATCGTTGCACAAACTCTTCGCAGCCATTGCAATGGGAATAGCACTGCTGAGGATGCTACCAAAGAGGCCATTTCTGATAACTGCAGCTTATTCTTTTGCCTTCGCTGTATCCAGCCCCATTGGAGTAGGAATAGGCATAGCTATTGATGCCACGACTCAAGGAGCAGCAGCTGATTGGGTTTATGCTATCTCAATGGGCATTGCTTGTGGGGTTTTCATCTATGTCGCCATCAACCATCTTATAGCCAAGGGCTTCAAACCGCACTCTGAGTGTTATTTTGACACTCCCTTCTTCAAATTTCTTGCTGTGCTTCTTGGAGTGGGTGTTATAGCGGTTGTGATGATCTGGGACTAGATTGGGTTAATTTTGTTGGTGACGATGTATAATTTATGATGTTTTGTGTAATTTTCTATGGTCTATTGGCTGCCATTTACCTGTGTGCACTCAGTCCAAGTCTGAGAAAGTATGATTTCCTTTGTGTTATTGTCCGGTGTTCAATATATATATATATATATGTTGGTTCTAAGTTCTAACGCATTATTAATAAGATGTTGTTTTCTACTTTCTCAGTTTGAACAACTTAAAAATAGCATTAATTAACCATGTTAAAGCTCGTTGAAGCAGATTTGCGGACCGCTACCAATGGGGGAATCGACCACGAAGCGTTGCACCTAAGCGAGGGTGTACTTGGATCTGAGGATGTTGGGCTAGACCGACAGATCGAATGGATCTGATATCATGAATCATAGATCGATAACATTGAGTGCCACTAGGGCCGAAGGTTTTTAACATGATCCACGAATCCGACAACACAAAATTAGCGGATTAAGGTTAAAGAGTTTGACTCATTTAATTAAATGAGTCGCAGGTTAAGGTTGACCTATATAGTGCTTTGACACAATCAGAACTTGACATGCAATTTGAGAACTCAACACAAACTCAATACAAAACTCTAGTTTAGACCCCAAGTTGCTAAATAATGAATATCTTAATCTCAACAACAATAACGATTAATAAAGTTACCAACTTTCAATTCAAACACCACAAATATGAATAGCAAAATCAAGCAAAGCATTAAAATAATTAACATAAACATTTTAGAGACGAAGTTGAAACATTTTAAGGAACTTTAAGTAAAACCACTCGATCCGGGCAGCCAATATTAGTGGAGGTTGATGCATGGAATTGGAAAGAAACAACAATAGTACCACACACCATATAAATTAGTAACCATTAATTATAATTTTAATGTAACGGTCAAGATTAAGTGTTTGTTAATATTGGATGGATAGATTTTAACAACTATTGAATTAGTAGTTATTTACTGTTAATTGTGAAATTGCTGGCAAGCAGACATTAAAATTGCTATTTTGACACTAAATAAGTTAATTTCAAACCAATTTATCACAATATATATATATATATATATATATATATATATATATATATATATATCTTCTTTTGTATCTCTTAAAACCTTTTGTAGATTTAAACTTCGAGTTTCTTTCTCACTAGAACAGAAACTCCGAAGGTGTTCTGGTTTAATTGTGTTTTGATTTGGTTTTGTTTTGTGCAAAACACACATTAAGAGCATTCATTTAATTTCATATTTTATCTTTCTGATTTTACAACCATGGGTCTCATTTTGTCCGTTACCATCCCTCTAGTACGGGGCTTTTCTTTAAAAAAAAAAAAAAATCAGAAACATTAGAATAGTTTCAATATCAAGTTCAAACAATAAATTCAAAATCTAAATCTTACTCTAGCTATTACCTAATAGAACATCTTTTGATAGTACTATTGGAATTACTGACCTAAAATGTGTGGAAAAACATAAACTTGAGTAAATTCCACTCTTATACTAACAATTTGTAATGTGCTTGTCCACCCTGAATGACAATTCACAAAAGGACATGAATCAACACACACCCTTCCCTGCAAACCAAAGTAAAGAATCAACATCTTTTTTAATTCTGATAATTAGTGCTTACCCGAAGTTATGTCATGGTCGGTTTGGTGATTTCTCCGAGCTGTCAACTCCTTAATTTGACTATCTCACTCAGGCAAACTATGCCGGGCTCAACAAAACCAACCATAGAGGAAGATCGACATCCTTATTAATCTACATTACTTACAATAGTAGTTGCACAAGATTTCAATAGGATTTTCAAAAAGAAAAAAGAAAAAAAGGTTTCAATAAGATTTGAATAGGAAGCATGCACTTCTAGAAATAAAAAAATAAAAAAGACCCATATGTTAAAGTATTTCCACATATAGATGTTTCATTACAATGCATCATTGTCACTAAAATAAAAGACCTTTATTCCCTCTCTCTAGCTATGAGCTTGAATTCCCCGCCGGTCGCACATGAATCTGTCTTTTTTTTTTTTTTTTAAACCCTTTCAAGACAAAGTCACTTTGTGACTTATTTCAGATAAACTCCAAATTCACGATTTCGCTCACAAGAATCGTGTGTCAGTTGAGTGGCCATCTAAAAGAAATAGAGAGAATCTTTTTCGGTGAGAAAACAAAAAAGGATCAACAAGATTCGGGTATTAAAGGCGCCAGAGGGGAAAGCATTAAATGTTCCTTTCCGTTTTTACTCATGGACTATAAATGCATGCATATGTAGACAGTAGACGTTCGATTTTGTTACAAGATACCTGATAAGTTGATTTGGTTTTTCATTATCTTAAGGATAAGCTCGGAAGAAAAAGAAAAAACAGACAGCAGTAAGATAAGGATAAGGTTTCAGTTTCCTGAAAAAGAGGTTGTCATGCATGGCTAAAGACCTCTTGTGGTATGCTATATATATAGAGCTCCTAATTCTCATAAAAAGGAAATGTGTCATAAAACTTAAAACTAGCTAGCTTTGTGTGGACACAATTCACCTATTACTCTTCCTTACTATCTGCCTTGAGATTACAAATTCCTGCTTTCGAGCTTCAACAATCATACTACTATATATTTAACAGGTATGTGCTTAATTAATTTCATGGGTTATTTCCCAATAATAAATACACAATGTTTTAACTTTTATGTGATGATTTCAGCTTCATCAAGAACTATATAGGGTATGTTTATTAATGTATTTCAGATATATGGTCGTTGTTTTTGGTTTTCGTTTGAAAAAATGTTCTTATGCGACATAAAGTGAAAATGGTACGAATTTATATTTTGGGTTTGTTAAACCATCATTAAATGTCTTAAAAGCTTAAGCCGACAAAAAACAAAAATTTTAACAAATGTAACCCGTTCGAGACGCACATGAATTGCTTATATAATAATATATATATTCGTAGTAGTTGATGTATTGTATTTGTATTGCAGGTAAGAGGGGTAGATCGTAGAGATAGGAGTAACCCAAAAGGAGAGTAGTTGGTACAACTACATATGTGGGTAGAGGTTGATACTCAGTTAAGTAAATTTGTTTGGCCATGAAGTAAAATCCTTCAGAAGCCCGTTTTGATTAAAAAAAGGAAATATTGCTGCCCGGTTGATTCAACTTCATCATCAAGCTAGCCTCAGCGATTCGTTTGGTTATTTTTGTTAAGAAACTAACAACAACCTAAACCCCCCATCATTATTGGTTTTCTTGCTAAAGAGAAAGTCGATCGGGTCAAATGTCCTTCTCTTTCAAACAATTTCCTAAATTTAAGCCACTGTTCCAATAGGAGCCATGGTCACCAACCAGGCATACCCCATTTGAGTCTTCAATTCCATGAAAATGAGATAAAGAACATGAGCCTTGAAATCACTTCAAAAGGAGTGTGGGTGACTTGGGAAGACGGTAATCCTTTGATTAATTTGTACCGGGTCACCAATATAACCGTTGGGGTTTTGGATGGGCTCTTTCCCTTTCAGATTAGAAATGTGTTGACGAAGTACATATATAGAGACAGAGATATCATGGACTATAACTTTGAAAATGGCTAGCTATATTGATTCATTAAGTCCTTTTAATTAACTAATACTCCATTGATAAATATTTTGGCAAATTTTTTTTCTAGAATATTTTTTTCTTTTTCTTCCAATCCCAAAAGCTCATACCATTTAACTACAAAAAGGCTAGCATTAATTTTAGAGTTCTCTTTGTCTTCTAGATATTCTCTTTTCCCTTTTTTTTTTTTTTTTTTTTTCTTTTTCTTTAAGAAATAAACAATGAATATTTTCCAAAGAAATGTTAATAGAATAATCAAACCGCTAGCACCTAATGCATTAATGTCCTAGCTATGAGGTAATTAACTAGGGGCGGGGGGTAAAAATGATTAAAAAGAAAAAAAGGAAAAAAATAAATTAACTTTAATGACACTCCAGGTGAGGATCCACAGTGAAGATGACCAGACGGGGCCAACAACAGTTGGTACAATTCTCTTGTTTTTTCAAAAACTTAAAACTTTGATTACCTAATCAACCAAAATGCACGTAACGACTGTCATATATGATGATCATCATCTATATAAACCAGCCTTCACATGCTTTCATGAATCACACTGCGGATCGATCAGCTCATCCTTTCTCTCTTATTGTCTTTCCACCAATTATAGAAGTAAAGCATTTGAAACTCAAAAATGGGTGCTTCTCTTCCTTCATCACCGGCAGTTGTTGTGGCTTTTCTCTTTGCCATTGCCTTTCTCTGCCTCTTTCCTGACGTTGCCGTTGCTAAAGCAAAGCATGCAGGCGTTACAAGGCACTACAAGTTTGATGTACTTTTCCACCTCTTTCAGCTTTTTTGTTTTTGTTTTTTTGTTTACATGTTTATATAAAACATGATTTTATTAAGTATTGATTACTTGGTTATTGTTTTTTGTTTTCAGATAAGGTTACAAAATGTCACCCGATTGTGCCACACAAAGAGCCTGGTGACAGTCAATGGGAAATTCCCTGGCCCTCGAATTATTGCTAGAGAGGGAGACAGACTGGTTGTTAAGGTGGTCAATCATGTTCCAAACAACATTTCCATCCACTGGTACGATACCATGTACAGCTTTCTAGGTAGACTGAAAAAAAAAAATTGTCATGGGAAAATTCATAATTAGGGAAATAATTTATAATTTGAAGTCAATTTTTTCGTTTAATTATTTCATTAATTATGGACCGTCATATCAGTTTATAAATAACTTTATTGCCAAACGTTTTCATATTATGTGTGTGGTATATATATGTTTAAGTTTCCTTGATATTTAATGTGTTGAAATAATTTCACAAACTCCTAATACTTGTGTTGAATGGTGGATGACAAAAATATAGGCATGGAATCAGACAGCTACAGAGCGGATGGTTTGATGGGCCATCATATATAACCCAATGCCCTATTCAAACTGGGCAGAGTTTTGTGTACAACTTCACCATTGTTGGCCAAAGAGGAACTCTTTTCTGGCATGCCCACATCTCATGGCTAAGAGCTACTGTCTACGGACCCCTCATCATCCTCCCTAAGCAAAATGCATCATACCCATTTCTCAAACCCTACAAGGAAGTCCCCATCATATTTGGTAACTAAAAAAAAAACACAATTTTTTAGACGTAGAATTTATCTTCTATGATATGCAAATTGAACATGATCAAACTATATGGCTATAATTATAGGAGAGTGGTGGAATGTTGATCCAGAGGCAGTAATTAAGCAAGCTCTTCAGACCGGAGCCGGCCCAAATGTCTCTGATGCCTACACAATTAATGGACTTCCTGGACCATTGTACAATTGTTCTAAAAAAGGTACCTACTTTATGATTGAGATAATACTATACGCCTGTCATACAAATGAGATGATGTAACACTGAAAATTAGCCAACAATTTTATGGTTTGTAGATACGTTCCGGCTGAAGGTAAAGCCGGGGAAGACATATCTCCTCCGTTTGATTAACGCTGCACTCAATGACGAGCTCTTTTTCAGCATAGCAAACCACAGCCTAACCATTGTTGAAGCAGATGCAATTTACGTGAAGCCTTTCACGACCAATGTATTGGTCATCACACCAGGACAGACCACCAACGTTCTTCTGAAGACAAAACCCCACGACCCCAACGCCACATTCTTCATGTTAGCTCGACCATATTTCACCGGCTTAGGAACCTTTGACAATTCCACGGTTGCCGGCATTCTTGAGTACGACAATTCCACGTCGGCTTTCAACAAGCGTCCACATTTCAAACCAGCTCTCCCCGCCCTCAATGCCACTTCCTTCGTCATGAATTTTACAAGAAAATTTAAAAGTTTGGCCACCGCTAAATTCCCTGCCAACGTGCCCCAAACGGTCCAAAAGCGGTTTTTTTTCACTGTAGGCCTAGGAAGCAACCCGTGCCCCAAAAACCAAACCTGCCAAGGGCCTAACAACAGCTCAAAATTTGCAGCTTCAATTAACAATATCTCCTTTATCCTCCCCACAACAGCACTCCTCCAAGCACATTTCTTCGGGAAATCTAATGGGATTTACACCACTGATTTTCCAAGTGTTCCCCTACAACCATTCAACTACACCGGCACTCCACCCAACAATACAGTTGTGAGCAATGGAACCAAAGCAATAGTTCTACCATATAATACTAGCGTTGAAGTAGTGTTGCAGGACACAAGCATTTTGGGTGCTGAGAGCCATCCGCTCCATCTTCATGGCTTCAACTTTTATGTTGTCGGCCAAGGTTTCGGAAACTTTAATCCCAACAAGGATCCTGCCAACTTTAACGTTGTTGACCCTGCTGAAAGAAATACTGTTGGTGTGCCTTCCGGTGGTTGGGTTGCCATTCGGTTCCTTGCAGACAACCCAGGTGAATATATTATGTTAAATTACTAGTTATTCCAAAAACTTAAGCTGATAGGAAGAAATAAATTTAATCAATTAATCATTATTTTAACACTTCCCTTCACATGTGGATTCAAACTTTCTTTTAATAGATGTAGCTCAATACGTGTAATATTTAATTTAAATGGAGGGTGATTTAACTGATATTATGTTAAATTACCAGTTATCCCAAAAACTTAAGCTGATAGGAATCGATAAATTTAATCATTTAATGATTACTTTAACATATTAATGTATTTTATTAATGTCTTTTCATTATTATTACACTGAGTTTAATTTACCTAATTTCAAGTTGGTATAATGCACTAACCAACCATTTGGTGAGGATGCAAAAGGTAATAGTTATATAGAAATGCATGCATTCTGCCTGATGTAGAAGGTGTTTGATGAAATTGTTATGATGATGATTGAGCAGGGGTTTGGTTGATGCATTGCCACTTCGATGTCCATCTGAGCTGGGGTTTAAGAATGGCCTGGATTGTGCAAGATGGGAAGCTCCCCAATCAGAAGCTGCCTCCTCCACCGGCAGATCTTCCAAAGTGTTGATCTTTGATTGAATGCAACTATGCAACATAACCCTTTTATCTTCTTCTAATTTATTTTGGTTATGTTTTGCAATATTGTAGTACCCCTAAAGAGCCAAAAGCCCACATTGGAATTGAGCCAAATGTGTGCTTGTTTGTCTTTCTATTGAGATTTTTCTAGAGTCCTCCACTGAAAAATAACCACAAAAGAAAAAAAAAGAAACAAAGGTGGGGAGGAGGTTTTGTACCATCCAGGATTTCAAATGTTTATGTTGGTGCTCAACTAAATAATAGTAATATTCATTCATGAACCCTCTCTCTCTCTCTCTCTCTGAGGCTTTGTACTATCCTTTAAGATTTCAAATGTTTATGCTTGGTGCCTAACCAAATAATACAGTAACATGCCCATTCACAGCCGAACACTCTTCGTTCCCTCTCTCTGTCTCTCTCTCATAGGTTTTGTACTATCCAGGATTTCAATGCTTATGTTGGTGCCTAACTAAATAATAGTAATATTCTCTCTCTCTAACCAAGCTGACCAAGCTGATTAAATGTTTTTATTTTATCAATTTAAGCTAAGCTTGATGTAATTGATCAACAGCATGTAACCCACCAAATGATAGATTTTAGTTCACATCAAACTTCGCCACATTAAAATCTGTACATAGGATTTCAAATGCCCCATTAAAAATTAAACTATAGGTCTAATTTCAACAAAAAGGTTTTAATTAGTTCACCTCCAAATCATCCTTCTGTCACATAATTCAAAAACATCCCACGGCTCCTCTGCTCTTGTATTGATAAATCAACATTCAAGCCAAAACAAACTTGCAGAGAGGAAGGATATTTCTAGATATTTCTTCTCATCCTGTCACACAAGAATGAGGAAAAAAAAAAAGACGAAATGGTCTAATTTGGATGACACGAGGGGAACCATGCTTCCTCTGTTATATGGTCTCGGTTCTGACACAAGTCCATCCAGGGATGTTGATGGATCATCCTTTTGGTGGTCCCCTCTCCCATTCTATGGAGGAACATATCAAATTGGGACATATATAGCTATTAGGAATTACTTATTGAAACATTATGAAACCAAATTTTGTGTTGGGTTCTTGTCGAGTTCAAGAGACATGTAAAAAATTGTTAGCCTTAAATATTTCGTATTGAGTTTGGATAAATTATGTCGAGACGTAGGTATATATATAACAGTATAGTACTCTATAGGTAAACTCTAATACTACTCATTTAATGAAAGGTCACTCCTTAACCCTAACACAATAATTTTATATTTAATTCGCACATCGTATCAAAAACTATCAATCCTAAATAGATCAACTCTAATCAAAACCATTTAATTAAATGAATCAGAAATGTTGTGTTGAATTAGCGGAATGTGTCAAAAATTGAGGGCCATAGATACTTTCTAATGAATATCAACAATCATATATATGCTTCTCTGTATGGATTGATAAGAAATTGGAGCTGAAATATTATGGGATGACAAGACATGTTGTGGATGGACGAGCACGAGTAGAGATTGATGTCGGATTTTTATCTTCATGATGCATTGAATCCACGTCGTTTGCCACAAGTTATGTGGCCACCAGTGGGTTGTGGGATAGTCTTTTCATTATGTGAAACCCAAGCATTACACATGGACCCAAGGTGAGCCTAGCTGTCGTGCTCCATTTTCCACTCTGCCAATATGAATTATCACCTATTTATGGCATGTTTGGGATTGAAATTGTGTTTGAGAAATAGACATTTTAAGTCAAAAAATATTTTTTTGTCAAAAGTGTATTTTGGCTTTTTGAACCCTTAAAAACTCTTTATATTTTTTTACCAAACGAGTTCTTTTTTCTTCAAGCGGACTTTTTGAGGGTTAAATACACATTTAGACCCCTTAAACGCACTCTTAAACAGACCATTTGTAGTTTATGACTAATTTTAAAGAATATTAATTGTAATTTAACTATTTTCTAATATTACTAAGAGTATGCTTGGAATTGTGTTTGAGAAATTGAAATTTAAAGTCGAAAACATTTTTGGTAAAAGCTTTATTTTTAAACTTTTTTCAAAAGTGCGTTTTGGCCATTTTTAAATCATTAAAAGTGCTTTCAAATTTTTTTATCAAACAGATACCTTTTTTTTTTTTCAAACTGACTTTTTAAGTGTTAAATATATTTTTGGACTTCTCAAATGCACACTCAAACGAGCCCTAACACTGTGTACAAAACCCTTCGAGGAATAAGTTAATTTGGTTAGGTGTCACTTTTAAGAGAACCCACACTCCACTTCCCTTTTTCTCAAAGGTGGAAAGGTGGCTTGCATTTCCAATGCAGATCCAAATACTAACAATGTCTTATATTATATTGGCAGTTTCAACAGCCCAAGCGAATCTCTCTCTCATCAAAACAAAAAGAAGAAGAAAAAAAAAAAAAAGGAAACAAAATGATGAAAAAGGCCATGAAATTTAGTACCTAACACCACTCCAAGTGGGGGAAACAAATATATAGTGTTGAGATTTGATTTAAAATACCAAAAAACAAACACATCAGAGGAAATATTGTAAGTGAAAATCTGTTTGATGTTCTCTCTCTCTCTCTCCTTTCAATGTGTAAAACTTTGTAGTTCATCAACTCAATTGTAATTACAAAGGGATTGAATCTAAAGTAAATGAAAAATATGACACCAATCTCTTCTTGATCGGATGGCAAGAAAATTTATGACCCATCCCGCACAAAGAAGGTAAAAAAGTATCAAGAATCACCATGCTTGTGCCAACAGACAAGCATGGCGACGCAGCGCCTCATGATGTAAAACCTGGCCTTCTGCTCCTTTGCCAGGCTACTACACTTTCTGCTGATGGAAGAAGAGCTCTTCTCAAGAGGGCACTTGGGAGAGGATGCTTTCTGGGAAAAGCTCCTCAGGAGAGGCGACTTTGAAGAAGAGCTCCTCGTTGAATAACTCCGGGAGAAAGCAGATTTAGAAGAAGAGCTTTTTATTGAAGAACTCCTTGCAAATAGAGACTTGGAAGAAGACGTTGAATCTTCCTTCTTTGGTAGCTTCCATATCTCATCCATCTAATATTGCCGCCTGCCTGATCTCAATATCTGTGGCTAGCTGGTGAACGGTGACAATCTTTCCAGTTTTCTCTCCTCAAATCTCTTCTGTGCAGGGGCATTCAGTCACTCATTCATATATGCTACTTATAGCAGTTCCCATGTGGTCGTCTAAGGTTACAGTGTCACACTTTTTTTGCCATCGTGGCACCATCCCATTGGCTGGTTCTGTGAGCTCTCAATTTCTGCTCCTTACATTAACATAATTTCCTCTCGTGGAATTTCCCCGTTGGGGAGATCCATGGCTCTTGTACGGTGCTCCATTATAAACTTTTAAGATCACACATATTTCGAAGGGTGTGGGGGGCATGCAGTCATCACTGGA